>NC_090939.1:99541391-99678546 GCF_040938575.1 Ambystoma mexicanum
GCTTTAAAGTGAATTATGGCCTGATGTAATTCCCTCTTGGCCTGAACCGGCCTCTCTCTATTATACCTATCCTCCTTGTCCTTGATTTATTTTTCTTGGTCTGCCATTTTGCCTCTTTGGTCCCTCTGATGTTGACCAATCTCTCACATGGCCCTCCCCCTGAGGACCGTTTTGAACGCTTCCAACAGAGTACTTTTACTTTACACCGTCCCCTCGTTTGGGGTAAAGTATTCTTCTGTCCCTTTCATTAACCCTTTCATTATATCCTTGCTCAGGTGATATGCGTTAAGCCTCCACCCCCCTGACCTTTTTGCTCTGTATCAGTTACCTTCCTGACCAGCGGGGCATAGTCTGAAATGCCTCTTTGCAGATATTCTGATTCTCCGACCCTACCAGCCCTGTGCAAGGGACAAAGAAGTTATCTATTCAGGTGAATGTGGTGTGAGCCACAGAGTAAAATGAGAATACGCTACTTCTCTGGTGCCGCTCCCTCCATACGTCTTTCAGGCCAATTGATTCTGCGAATGTTGCAAGTGCAATCTTGACTGTGTTGGGTGGGGTGCCCCATCCTGCCTTGTTCTGTCTTTCTCCCTTACACATTAACTCATTGAGGTCTCCACCTATTACTGTTATGTCTGCCCCATGTTTTGCCAAAAGATCTCAGTGAACTGTATTTGTGGTCGTGAGGGCACATATACACTCAGCCCCATAATGCTCTCCCCACAACTTCCCCTGCTATCAACACATATCCCCCTTGTGGATCCCTTTTCACTTCCTTAACTGTTATTGGAACTGTGCGTCTGACCATAATGGCTACTCCCTGCGAGCCTTGATAAGTATGCCGCATGTTTGACCACTGACTATTGACGCCAGCCCAAAAACCCACATGAAGTGCCCATTAGGTTGGTCTCTTGTAAGGGCACTATATCTGCCCTGTATCTCCCTAGATATTTTTAGACCAACCCCCTTTTCATTTTGTTGTTCAGGCCGTTGACGTTCAACGTCAGGCATTTCAATAACCTTTTTTGCTCACCCTCCATTATTGCCCTTCCTTATACTGTACCCGCTTTTTCTGCTCTTTAGGGCCCACTGTTGGGCCAGGTCTCTCTTGATCTGGTGGATGTTCCATAAAAGTATGTTCTGCGAACCAAACCAACTTTGAAACAACAGCCCCCCACACCCCCTGCAAACTACACCCCACCCTGCACTCAAGTTTTCCCCTCATCCCCTCTGTACCTCCCCCTCAACATGAAGCCTCTGTCGACCCCTAAAGCTTTCAACTTACATCCCTGTCCTTTTCTCAGGTCCCAGGGATCTGTGTGAGGGGCTATTCAGGCTGGCGGTTACGCCCCAGCATCTGTTTGAGACCCTGTTAATTTTGTTAATTTTTTCTTAGCTTCTCTTCCCTATTCTCAACTTGACCACCCCCGCCTCTGTCATTGACCTTCCACTCCTGCCAGGTCTATGGGCTGTGACGAGAGTCATTCGCGTGTTCGGATCTTGACCTCTGGCCTCTTGCACCTTTTCCCTACCAGGGGCCAAGTCAGTTTCTGTAGCTGTAGCCTTCCCTTTGGGATGTTTCCTTTGTTGTACACAAAATACTACAGCCCAATAGCCCAATGCCATCCCTCGGCTGGACGCGTGAAGAAACGCACTCCCTGCGGTCCGCACACCCTAAAAGTTGCAGGATAGTTTGTGTCGTATTACATATCTTTTTGCCTAAGTTTCCTGCGCATCGCGTCAAAAGATTGTCTTGCTTCCGGGACGACATTGGTGAAGACAGGGTAGATGGCGATTCTTGCTCTGTTGTATTCCATAGATGCCTTCCTGCTTGCCGTTTGTAGGATCAAGTCCTGATCACGGTAGTTTAGCAGTTTAACAATGATCTGCCTCTGTGGGGCGCCCAGCGGTAGTTCCCTACTTGGGACTCTATGTGCCCTTTCGATGGAAAAAAACTTGACAAGCCGTTTAGTGAAAACCATTTCTGTATCCATTCTTCTAGTAACAATTCCATGGATGGGCCTTTCGTCTTCTTGGGTAGCCTTCTCTGGAATAAGTTGTTATGCATTGACCTCCCTTCTGCTTCGTCAGTTCTATCCTCCATCTGTTGCATTTTTTAAGCAGATCCTGTATGTGACATTTCATGGGGGTCACAACATCTTCCATCGCCGATACGCTGTCTACCACCTCTTGCACCCTCATGGGCATTGTGAGGAACCTGAAGACATCCTCACTTCTTTTCCCCCTGGATCCACCTCTCAGGTAGCCAAGGAAAGGCCATTGCTTTTGGATCCTGAACCTGGGGGTGGATATGCGTGGGAGGATAACCTGTGTGGAGGGAACTTGGGGAGTGGGGAGAGGACGTCCTTAGGTGAGACAAGGTATCCCCCATTTCCTTTTCAGAATGAACCCTTTATCTTTTAAGCCTTTGTACCCTTTCTTCCCTCCAAAATATCCCCCAGAAACAACACCTCAACACTGGGATGAGGAAGAGACCAACTAGGAGGACACATCCTCATTTGTGTGAGACAAGCACATAGCCCTATATTGTTATTACAGACGCACATAAATCGGGTACCAAGACGAGGGACGGACACCTCAGAGTTATACACACTTCCTTTATTAAGTCTGACCTCCCCAAACATCACTCTGTTACTGAGACAAAGAAGAGAGCTATGGAGTTACAGGTGGAACAGCCAGGCACGTCTACCTAATGGGTTTTGCCATAGTCAGGCAATTGGACTTAATGACGCACACTTGACACTCCCAATGGATATAAAAAACCTTGCTGCACAGCCAAAGGAGGAACAGGCTGGAGAGAAGGAAACTGGAGACACTGCAGCCGGGAGCCGTGTCAAGCAGATGATGGAGACGCAGAGGCCGGCAGCGGGAGGGTCTGGAAGTCCTGCTACCCTCATTTCCCAGTAAGCACAGCAGGAGCTGTGGTACACCCAAGGACCCCAGCCATCGTGAGAAACCAGGAGAGCGAGCAGTGCTCTCTGTGGTTGCCACGAAGGAGATGAAGTTTGTGGAAGCTGGAAAGCCGAGCGAGGAGTGAAAGAAACAGAAGGGAGCTGCCATGTGCAACTGGTGAGTGGAAACAAAGGGAACACTCACATCTGGGCGCTCTGGGAACTTGAAAGAAGTATTTTTTAATACTGAATAAACTGAAAGTTATTGTAAGCAATTTTGAATGCCGAAACAAGCACTTTTGAATACTGAACAAACGGAAAGACATTATACGCACCTTTGAATGCCGCCCAGAGCAAAAACAAGTATTGAGCACATTTTGAATGGAGTAAGAGAAAGGTGGTGCATGTGGCAGATACAATGGATATGTTGATTTTGAGATACAAGTATTGGCAAAGCCAAGAGAATACCAAGAAGGGTATGAGATGAGAAACCAAGTATTGGACAAAGCTAAACGAGTTCAAGGAACTGAAGGTTAAGAGGAAATTTTTATTGGCAAGAGCCAGAAGAATACAGAAACGGGTAACAAAGTGCATGGTGGCCAAACAAGCCATGGGAAAGTGTTAGGAGAGTGTGACACTAATGAAAGAACCAAGCTTCACTGATAACAGAAAGCAGTGGCCACATTTGTATGAAAACAGTCAAGAAAGGATATCTGTTACGTGACCTGTAATGGGTGGAACATGTAGTCTGACAACTGCTCCTACACCGAGTGCCCCCCCTGTATGGAAAAGCCAATGAAAGAATCCATAAAGAAGCTTGTGTTTTGCAACAGCCTCTTAAATGATTTTGAAGTTAAGAAACAGAGCTATCTATGTGAACCAGTGAAAAGTACCGATGTCAAAAGAGCTGGGAAGTGTCCCAAGGAATTGTGCTGTTTTGAAAAGCTGGAAGATTGTGAACTCTTGGGGGAAGGAACCGCCTTTTTGTTGTCTTGTTGAAAGCTGGACGATTTGAACTCTTGGGGACGGGAACCCATGTGTTTTATGAACTACTTTGAACTTGAGCAAGGAGAAGCTGACTACAAGCCAAGAGCTGGAAGAAGCTCAGAACTTTATTCTGAACACTATTCATTTTGGTGCTGGCATCCCTACACATAGTATACAGTTAGTTGTGAGGGCAAGTATAGGTTTTGGACTCAGACAGACATTTGATTTGGACTTCCTGACACAGCCTATCCTTAATTTTCTTTAGATAGGGAAATCCCATGTTAGACACAGACAACAGGTACGAGCTCCTTAACAAAGTTTTATTAAATTCAAAATGCCGAGTGGAGTAATGCCTAACTTGCCATATTCTAACTCATGATATGATTCCTTCACAACACCTTGAGTAGGTTTTGCCTCAGGAGACTTGTATCTAATGCCACTATGTCGATCCGTTGCACCAGCTGCGTCTTAGCCTCCTGAATGGCCTATAGTATTTATTCCGTAGCATATGTGTTGGGTGTCCCTCAGAGCCTCTAATCGCCTTGTTTCTGATGTCTGCTTATCTTTGGGGCTCCCTGTCAAATAGGTCTCAATCTTTGTTTGAATACTTGTCTTCTTTCCTTTATCTTTGTCCTTTACCATTCTTCTTTACTGCTTATGCGCCCCTCTTCCAGCCTACTGTATGGTTTATTTGGCTTTGCAGGCTGTATGCCTCCCATTCCCTTTTTCCTAGTTCTTCACACAGAGTCCTTCCCGAGGCAGACCCACCCGCTGTGCCTTTGTGGGCTCCTTCTATGCATAGTGTCTCAATTAACCCTGGTCCTGGTAGTCTCGCCAGAGAGCCGCTGAAGCCAGGGAGGGGTGAGTGGAGGGGTGAGGGAAGCAGATGCGGTCTGAGGCGTGATGCTTCCACTCAGTGCGTTGTTCCCACTCCGGATTGCAATCCGAACACTTGTATCTGTGGTGTGGTACTTTCAAAAAGCACGCAATGGAGTTACATCACCCCGTCGCGTGGAATAAAGGGGGCGTTCCGGCTACGTGACTCCCGTGCACGAGCGGAGCCCGGATGGATACCAAGGTCTAACGAGTCTTCTTTGGGGTCCAGGGCTAATGCAGTGCTTTGCCTACCAAAGGGGTGGGTGGCCACCCAACAGTGGTGACAAGGGGGTCCTTGTTGTGAAGGACCCGACGGTTGGGCCATGCAACGGTGATACCAGGCGTAATCACAGATGGCAGTGCTCAACGGAGACATGTTCACCAGCCGTTGAGCCAACTCATGCATCACAGTGAGATATTGATATTCACAGAGGATGCGGCTCCCTAGAGGAGTGCACGTGTGCCTCCACAAACAATTTTTGGAACATCCGCAGATGTGTTGCATTTAAAAAATAATAATAATAATAATAATAATAATAATAATAAATAAAAAAATGTCTTCATCTTCTTACAACAAGGAGATTTCTCTCATCCATTATTTGCTCCAGGTGGATGCCTCTTCTGCGTCCAGCCTTTGAGTGTTGAGGCCTAGAGAGGACACGTGTTCCCTGAGTTGCGGCCCCTGTCACAAAGGGGTGCCTGTGCGCCCAGTAAACACATTCACCCACTTGAACGCACAATATGGAAGACAATCAAGGAAATGTGGCTGCAGCCGCTGGTGCTGCCAAGCAAGAGCCCACATGCCACGCCAACAAGGGTCACTAGCCCCAATGCTAGAGTTTGATGTCTCAGGGGCACCTTCTAGCCTGGGACCGAGGTGGAACTTACAGATCGATAGCCTTGAGATTTATTTCAGGGTCACTGGGGAAACCAATGTTGAAGGCAAGATGTCAACTCTCATTTACGCAGCTAGTCCCATGGCCCATCAAGTTATCAAGACGCTGCGACCAGTCGATGATTCCTATGCAGCTGTGAGAAATGCACTGAACACTTCATCCCCCTTGCGAATATAGATTATGAAAGATTCATCATGTGCAACACCAAAAAAAAGGACGATGAACCTCTGGACACTTTATATGGCCGGCTATGGCATCTCTCGTCCACATGTGCGTGGGAAAATGAAGAGGGAATGATACATAACCAATTAATTCAAGGTTGTGCAACAGGTAAACTACTCCGACAAGTGCTAAGAGAGCCCGGCCTGACGATGGCACGGATTGTCGATCTGGGAAGATCATATGAAGTGACAGAGACACGTGCCTCTAAATTGGACGCGGCCATATGCACACTGAAGAGTGATGAAGTTTGTGCTGTGAGGTGCACCCAGGGAACAAGAGGGGTCCGGAGGACCATGACGCCAGCAAGAGAGAATGGTGCAAACTGACCAGCGTCGTGCCCACAGTGTAGATATGGCCTCCCACATCCATCTGAGTGTCCTGCAAAGAGGAAGACACGTGAAAGATGCGGCAACTCTGACCACTATGCTCGAATGTGTCACGCATCGTTCCCAGTCGTGATACAGAGAGGGCCAGTCAGGATGGCATCCTTTAGACAATGATGCCCCAGAGCGTCGTCCTCATGGATCAGGGAGATGATGCGACTGGGCAGGAGGCAGAAGAGGAAGAGGATGAAGCGAACATTTTCTTTGTATCCAATGTGAGTGAGATAAAGGCAAATGCAAGATGACAGCCAAATGTGTGGTGCACGTCAATGGTTCTGAGATTCCTATATTAGTGGATACAGGAGCTTCTGTAAATGTTATGGCGAGAAGACACTATGAAGCAATGGCAGATCCTCCAGCTCTAAAACACCCAAGAGCACGTATATTCACCTTCAGAAGAGAACGAACAATCCCACTGATGGGTGCATTCGTCTCACAGGTTGAGCACAGATCCAACTCAATCAGGGCCAGATTCTTCGTCACAGACATAAGTGGCAACACCCTGCTAAACTGTGCCGCAGCAGAGGCGCTGAAGATAGTAAGCTTTGCATACAGTGTATACTTCAAGGATGTCCAAGTGATGCTGGAAAGATTTGCTGATGTTTTTGTTGCCAGTGGACAGCTGGTAGGGCACCCCATCAAACTACACATAGATGACTCTATCCACCCAGTCGCCCTGAAACAGAGGCACATCCCATTTCACTTAACGGGAACTCGTGGACAAGAAACTAGAGAATTTTATATAACTCAACATCATTGAGAAAGTGTAAGGGCCAACACCCTGGGTATCACTCATTGTTGTAGCAGGAAAACCCAAACTACCTGATTCAATGAGAATCTGTGTGAACATGAGGTTGCCGAAAAAGCGATAAAGAGGCCGAGACACCTGACACCCACTATTGATGACATTACTATTTCAGAACTGCAAGGTGCCAGGTTTATCTCGTACATTGACCTAAGAGTGGGATACCATCAGGTCGTACTCCACCCCGAATCCAGATACATAACCACATTTACGACTCGCAAAGGGCTGTACCATTACAAGCGCCTCGGTTTTTTGGGTGTCGTCGGCTGCTCAAGTCTTTCAGAACATAATCTGTGGTGCCCTGGATGACCTGGAGGGCGTCCTCAATATAAGTGATGACATTCTGGTGTTTGCAGGGTCGGAAGCCGAACACATGGTGAGGCTGATCAAGGCACTAGAACGGATCCAGTCGCTATGTCTCACTTTGATAAGAAGAAATGTAAGTTCCTCAAGACCAGCATCGAGTTCTTTCGGTTTGCCTTCAAAGAAGGGGGTGTATTTCCTGATGCAGGAAAAGTAAAGGACATCAAGGATGCCAGACCCCCGGAGATAGTGACAGAAGGGCACCACTTCCTGGGTATGGTGACATACTCTGGATGGTTTATCAGGTATCTGGCCACATGACTAGAGCCATTGAGAAACCTGACAAAGAAAGATACCATATGGCAGTGGGGCCCACTGGAACAGGCTGCATTCAATGATATGAAGATGGCCCTCACGCCAAATGACACTATGGCATTCTTCGACCCGTCACTTCCCTCGGAAATTGTGGTGGACGCAAGCCCATTTGGCCTTGGGGCGGTACTGACACAACTTGACATCAACGGATGGTGAGACCAGTAGCATTCGCCAGCTGCGCTCTCTCTGAAACGGAACAGAGGTGCTCGCAAGCATTGGCAGTGCTATGGGGGTGCCGGCATTTCCACCTGTATGTGCTGGGAAGACCTGTATCCGTGGTGACAGAGCATAAGCCCTTAGTGCCGATCATGGCAGGATCATCTTCCAAACCACCGGCCAGAATCAAGAGGTGGATGTTAGCCCTCCTAGAATATGGAGTGTGTCTGGTATACAGACCAGGTGCCAATAATGCAGAGGACTACCTGATGAGGCATCTACAGAGAGACCAGGCGGAGAGTGGGAACACTTCAGAGGAAGCAGAGGGCCATGTACAGGTGATCACTGAGTTAACCAAGCCGAACTCCATCCTCATTCAGGAACTTGCGGAGGCCTTGGACGGGGACAAGTGTTTCTGCCTCTTCCGAGAATGGAAGGGCGATTTTGGAAGGCCTCAATAGAAGAACGCAAGAGGCCCGCGTCACCCTTGAACAATTGTGGAAGGTGAGAGAAGAGCTGGCATTCTCTGAATCAGGCCTACTGCTGAGAGGGGCCAAGATGGTGGTCCCAGCGAGCAAAATCCAGCAAGTAATATCACTGGCTTACCAAGGACATCAGGGTACCACCAAAACTAACTAAGGTGTGGTTTCCAGACCTGGACAGGAGGGTGGACGAGTTTGTAGCAAGTTGCGTATGGTGTTAGGTGGCTGCCCCGGCCCAACGAGAGCTATCCATTGACACCATGCCCCAAAGTGTACAAACATGGGAAACTGCAGACATCGATTTTGGCTCTACGGGGAGAGACACGCATTTGTTGGTGGTTGTGGACCAATGGACAAGATATGCCAAAGTAGAATTCCTGGAATCAGTCGCGTTCAACAACGTGGCAGCGGCACTGGAACAGGTGTTTGCAACTCATGGACTGCTGCAAGTGTTCTGTTCGGACAACGGGCCGCCATTTCAAGGAGAGAGTTTCTGACAGTTACTGAGAGAGTACGGGATTCACCACGGAAAGGTCACCCTAGTATGATCCAAGGCAAACGGTGAGGCGGAACGCTTCATGAGAACCCTTAACAAGGTATTCCACATCGCCAATGGCCAAGGACAGTGTCTCAAGACATCACTCTATCAGTTCCTGAGGGAGTATCATGAGACTCCTCACTGCTCAACCGGAGTCGCACCAACAGAATCCTTGTTCAAAAGATGCCCCAGAGAGCTTTTGCCAGACACTGGGGACCGAGAACCCACAGAGATCAATGACGACAGGGTGGCCGAGGAGTAATGAGCCAGAAATGAGAGCGAGAACATTTGAAAAGGACTCCGACTGCATCAACTAGCAGCAGGAGATGAAGTGCTAGTGAGAAACAGACACCCACAAGGGAGGTTGTCACTCCCGTATGAACCCAACCTCATGGATGTAGTGAAAGTTACAGACTCAATGGTGACAACGTCCGATGGAAATGCCACCATCACAATGAACGCCAGTTTCTTCAAGAAGATTGGGGAGAACCTTCAGCCAAGCATCTCACCTGGAAGAGGGTGTGCAGAAGAGCCTGATGAAGGGGGAGGGAGCGACCGCCCTCATGTCTCCTTAGACCGAGGAGAGGCAGGTGAGGAAAGGCTGAGCTGGGAGGGGACCGGCGATAACCACAACGTGATGTTCGGGGGAAACGTGCTCGCCAGAATGACTAAATGTGCTAGACACATAAAGAAAAAGGACAGGACATTGTTCAATGTTAAAGTAGAAATTGTATTATTACTGTTATATGTTATGCTGTTTGCAAGTTTGAAATTGCTTTTGTTATTAAAAATAAGGAGTGTGGTGTGGTGCTTTAAGAAAGCACGCAACGGAGTTACGTCACTCCTTCACATAGAATAAAGGGGGCATTCTGCCTATGTGACTCCAGTGTATGAGCAGATCCCGGACAGATACCAAGGTCTCCCGAGTCTTCTGTGAGGTCCGGGGCTAATGCAATGCTTGGCCTACAAACGGGTGGGGGGGGCACCCCACTCCCAGCCTCCCTCTGTCCCACCGCAGTGACCTATGGTGGCTCCGTTCTTCCCCTCCTACTCATAGTGAGCTGTGGTATATATCCACTTTGGCGGTCCATTTTACTGTTCCATCCTCGCCTTGATGCGGCCTCCCCGCCGCCCTGTATCTTATTGTTACTGGGGTTCCGACTGCTCCTACTACTTGAGCAGTAGAGATTCCCCTCGCCGGCGACGCACTTTTGAAAGCTCAGCTCACTTTCAATTCATTGTCTCTTGGGCCTTCAGACGCAGAGTGGCTCGGGGGCACAGTTTCTCCGTCAGCTGTGCAACAGCTCCCCTCTCAGGTGATCTTAAAGGCAAGTACAAGTCCAAGTCAAGCATACTGAAAACCTATCTTTTCACAGCTTAACTGTTGCTTCTTGGTCCGGTCCCTGACTGTCAGCACCATGATGCCCTAGTTAGTGAAGGTGCGCTCTTTAAATATTTCTTACATTACATTAAATACTCTTTCCACTACCCAAGGATAAATGTGAAATAAACCCCCACGGGAATCGGCTGAAATTTAGATCCTGGCTGCCGCTCCGTGCATGGAGTAGGACTCGGCGTGCAGTGTGTTTTGGGTGCACAAGCGCCGGCATGGACCAGAGAGAAATGGAATGCATGTGACAGCAGCAGAAATCAAACAGGTCGAGTGCCCAAGCTCATTGTGGGGATGCTTGAAACACAGAAACAAACTTACTAGTGAACACAAGACCAAGATTGAAGGGATTAACAGGCTGCCATGACACTTCTGTCTGATCCCAACAGGGCACACAGGCCTTTACTAATCTCTGGCCTACAGAGGCTGGGTCCCAAACTGATCCCAATTATTGAAGTATGCACAACACCTGAAATCAAGTGAAGCTCCAAGCCAAACACATGAGAAGTTGTGGAATCTTTAGGGGAAGACCTATACATAACTATGTCATTGGTACAAAAGCAACCCACCACCCAGAACACTTATTCGGGTGATGTCCTTGCACGTATTGGGACAATTACTCTTATCAGTGCCTGCAAAAAAAGAGGCACAAGCCTCCTGACTTGATAGGTGCAAGGATGCCGTTCCAGAGATAGTTCTGTTGCAGTCAGTGGGAGTCAGAACAGGAGTGTCTGTGCCAATGACTCTACACCATAGAGGTCACGTTGAAGGGAAAGGCTTGGCTAGAGAACCTGCTAGGAACTTGTCCCACAGGCTTGCAGGTGCCAGGCCTTGAGAAGAGCAGTTAGGGAGAAGTCAGCTGCAGGTTTTAGCTCACATTCCGGTGGCAGCTGCAATGTCACCTGCCCAACTAAAGAATCTTGTAATCTTACGGAACCCGGGTAGGATGAGCATCTCTACTTTACTAGGGAAAAAAAGAGTAAAATACAGCGCTTACCTGACTCAAGAACACCAGCTCCTCCAGGGACAGTGGCAAAGACTAAGGCAAAGACAAAGACTAATGCAATGATCCAGGCAAGGACAAACAAGTGTGCGGGGTGTACTGAGTAATCCATGTGACTGACTTGGAGGTCACCAACCTGGGTGGACGTCCAGGACGCTTCTTAACACTTTCCTCTTTATCTGCGGAGTAGGTGCTCTGGTTGCTACCTCCCCGCTCCACTCATTCCCTACCTTGTATCTTCGCTTTCTTCTTCTCCCTGTGGGCTTTCCGGGTCATATTTTACCAGCAACGCGGCCCATTCTATAGCTCTTGTCGGGGTCTGATCATGTAGTCGTCTAGTTAGTGCCTCCATTGTTACTAGCCCTTTTAATCTTAAAGATGGGGCTAAAAAATTCAAGTTGCCTTTTCCAAAATGCATGCCTCAGTCAGCACCCATCTCAAATACACAGAAAACCCAATAATTGCTTTACCTCTCTCAAATACACAGCACAACCAGAGCTCAGAAACGTGCTCGCTCATGGATGCGCACATTGGCGAGTCTTAGAAAATTCACAAAACAATATAGCGGACGCAGCTCTGAATGCTGCATCTGCCTACAGAATGAGAAAAACTTTAATGTACTTATAATGAAAGAGCTATTAATAACCAGCGACTTCGCTATTGGAGTTCAAACCAAGACTCAACAAGGCGCACCCAGTTTTGAGAAGCCCAACCCACAGGGAGGTAACAGTGGGATGGGAAAGCAGACTGATGGTGCTCTGAGTGAGGCAGGACCAGTGTTTGGAGCAGGGTGGAGGCTGCAAGGAGACCGAAGCACAGGAGGTAGGAGGCAGAGAGGGGGGAAGTGGAGGAGAAGACTTGAGGTGAGAGGGGAAGAAAAAAGTTAGATGAGAGAAACTTCAGAAGGTGGAAGGAGGCAAACAATATCAGGAGGTTGTAGGAGAAACTAATGTAGTGAGAGGAGGAGAGAACTATCAGAAGGTTGTAGGAGAAGCTAATGTAGTGAGAGGAGGAGAGAAATATCAGGCGGTTGTAGGAGGGATGACTGAAGTGAAAGGAGGAGAGATGATAGGTGGGGCGATGGAGTTGCTTGGTGGAGAAGATGAGGTGGAAAAAGGGAAACATCAAGTGGTGGCAGAAAGAAAAAAACAAGTTGTTAGAGGAGGTCAACAGGAGGAAGTGGAGAACGGGGAAGTAGTAACTAGGATGAATCAGTTGATTTAGAGCAGAGAGAGACAAAAGGGCAGGCATCATCCAAGGCAGGGGGTAGGAGCAGAGCTCCGGGCTGAAGGGACTGGGCCCAAAGTGAGAGGAGGAACAAGCATATGGCATAAGTGACCAGAAGGGTCACTCTCAGAAGGTAGAGAGTCCAGAGCAAAGAATAGACGAGATGAGGATGCCAGGAAGGGGAGGTAATGACAATTGAGGCCCTACTTGTGGAATCAGAGGCTGGTTGGACAGCTTGACTCTGCAAGCCAAACTCCAGCTATTGTTGCAATGGATAATCAGGTCATCTACAAACCTGACTAGGGGGACGGTGTTGATTTTATCTTTAACTGGAAAAATGAATCTTAAAGTGCCTGCAAGGTGAGACTGAGAGACCTGTTTTGGACTGTTCAATTTGGGAAGGAGAGAATTCTTGAACAGGGACCTTTGGAAAGAGGCTATGTGGATCATTTGTATTATTTTTTCTTTTGAGAGAACCCAAAGAGAGATTATGCTCTTTTAAGAATAAAAAACATGTTCCCCATAATTTAGCCTCTAAATTGCCTTTGTTGTCACCACTCAGCTATAGGACAGTCCTTATAGAATAAGACCTTCATTAAAGTTGCTTCCTTCCTCCCACTGTTACTGTAGTTGCTCTTTTCGAGTTGATTCCCTACCCCGCGTGCGTTCTTCCTAACCATTCTCAAGAAAGTAGAAACATGATGAGTTGAAACGTCTTTATTGGTCCTCTGTATTCACCCTGGCAACTGTTAGAGAAACCTCCTGAAGGCGCGGTTTGATAAATCGTTGAAGGAACATATTGATAAAGCTGTTGAAGGCACTGTTGGATAGGGCTTGTTGAAGGCACTGCTAGATAGACCTTGTGGAGGGACTGTTGGGACTATAAGAAACTACACTGCTTCCTCTTTGTCTCCTTAGAAAACCCCAGCTGAGTCCAGAGAGAAGAACCGCGAGTGCATCCTCATGAACTTCTTCGATGATCATGATATCTGGCACTTCCTCTCCGCGGCAGCCATGTTTTTCTCCTTTTTGGTGAGTTTGGAGAATTTCCTTGAATATGCTATTATTGCTGATGGCATAATTGAGTGGTTTCTCATAGAACTGCATATTGTTGTCATTGAGTGCCCATTTTGTAAACTCAGACTACCATTTTCTTTGTACAGTCGGGTGCAAGGCACTACTTGGAACAAATTCCCATCATTGGAAATGGTCTTTCCCCTTCTATAATGGAAACTAAGGCTGAAAAATGATGGTCTGAACGGTTCCCCACAGACATGTCAATGTTTATCAATCGTTTATCACCTTCCAGCCATCAGAATTAGCTTGAGTGGAACAGGTAGGCCCGGACGTGGGTGCCGAGCCTGCTGTGCCTAAAGACCCAAGCTGCACCTCACTGATGATGCACAATGTGGTTGAAAGACATCTTATATTGCCTATGGGTTGAGAAACGGGTGCCTGGGTGGTTGCCTAGAGCAATGCCAGTGGTTATGATTCATTCAAATCATTCTAGCCAACCCTCTTCAGTTTGACAGTCTGCAGCCCTTCTCTGAATGAAGCATGGCACTGCTATCGGTAAGAGCAAAACATATATTGTTTATCGAACAGTGAGACCAAGTAGGCAGCTTGAAATTTGCAGAGGGTGCTATAATATCCATCTGGTGCTGAGTGAGTAGCATATGATGTCATTGGGGATGTCGACAAGGGGGAAAGGTGCCTTTTACAGAAAGCCTATGTGTTCTTGAAGACCCTATTTCATCTGTTGGCCGATAAATGATCCACTCCTTGCGACTTTATACCAATTAAGGGAAATGGTAACCACTGATGCCATGGATGTTCCCCCCAACGCATAACACTGCCACATTTCAGCATTGTTAAATTGCTAGGACTTACATACCAGTGCCTAGTTTATTTTGGGTTAGAGGTGTCAGCCATCTCCAACCTTTAGGGGACCTTATTTCTCATTTTACAATGTGGAAGGGGTACTTGTGGTTTAAAAAGCTCCAGCCTCAGAGCAACTACCTGCAGCCATAGTTGAGTAGCCGAGGCAGGACCTCCTTTAGGAAGCAGTATGACAAGAGCATGCGTTAAGACCCCAGGGCTGGACTGTCTGCTGTTCTGCAAAGTGTATGTAGAGCTCATGACTCCTGGACTGCTGGAGGTTCCAGGTTACAGTCTGCCGTAGTCGGACAGTCTGCTGGATGTATTATCAATCCTTAACCTTCATTTACATCCGCTTTCGCCTCCCTCTGACAAATGCTGTGCCCATTGGGGCTCAATAAATCCACAGAGAAGCAAAGCAAAAGGGCTCACAGTCTTATCTTTTGCTAGGGTTCCAGTACGAGAGTGGAGGGTTAGGGTACAGATTCTGGAGTCTGGCCCATACCGCTATCTCTTGTAATCTATCCCCTTTTCCTACTGTTCCTTACCCCCTTTGTGGAATCACACTCTCAACTGTCCTAGCCTGGGTATAACTGGGAGACCGGCGTGTATTGAGGGTTTTAGAGGGGCGTACCGGCATTACCAGAGAACAGGAAATGTAAAGATTGACAACATCCTTCCTGGATAGTAGTGTTCTTTGGTTTCCATGACTTTAACGAGACGATCAAGTGAAATACATATAATGTGTTATATCAAGACTTTCAGGAAATGCACCAAAATGCTGACCACGTAACTGCAACTTTGGTGCATTTCTTTTTACCGACTCCCATTACTGCGTCCAATCAGATCAGGGGTGGTAGGGGTGTCCCCAGCTCTCCTTGGGCACAGTAACGGGAGTCGTGAGTTGTGGGGGTGTTCCCGCTTACCATTGTGGTAAGCGGGGGACAAGAACGCTAAAAAAACAGAAGTGGGAGGAACTGACGCCACTGGGATAGCGGGGAGTCGGCGGTGCACACAGAAGTGTGCTGCCATTAAAGGTAAGTGGGGTGGGGGGTAGGGGAATGCGGGCCGGCATGAAGGCAAACTATAGACCCGCAGCCATGAAGGCGCTGACAGGTATACATATAGTTAAGGCTCCTAGGACTCATAATCTAGAGGCCAGGAGACAAAAAGTCAATAAAAGACACATACATGAGACCGATGAGACCCCAATCACTACCGGCTAGAACTATATCAGGTGAAGAGTAGTGTTTTCAAGTCTTTCTTAAAATTATTTAGCAACTTGTGGTTGCGCATGTATCCTGGCAGTTGATTCCACAACATGGGGGCTTTCAATGCAAAAGCACCATTCTCTGCTTTTGACGTTCTGGATCTCGATTGAATCAGTACATTTTGTGACCCAGATCTCAAGGTTCTAGAATTAACCTTCTCCTTAATGTAAAGCTGCAGGTAGGATGGCATCTTTTGCCATCTACACATGAAGGTGATGACTAAAGTTCTAAACTTAGTCCTTGCTTCTATGGGCAACCAACGAAGGGAGCGCCTATCTTCAGATACGTGGTCACGCCTAGAAAGCCCCAAAACGACTCTCACAGCCCAATTCTGCACCACCTGGAACCTTTTTAGATCCAGTGTGCATTTGCCCAACAATAGGCTACAACAATAATCCATCTTTGCTCCGACTATTGGCGATGGTTTCGGCACTTTTCTGTGAAATTAATGGTCTCAAGTGTTATAATAACTTGACATAATAGACCGCTGATGAAACAACCGAGGTCACATGAGCTCTCAGATTGAGTGTCTGGTCAAGGTTGACCCCTAGTATTTTAGTTTTTGGCAATGGGGCTATAATGTCATCCCCTAAACTAAAAGAGCTATAGGACTGGTTTAGATTGTGTAAGGCAAGTGGGCTTCCCATGGTCATTAGCTCTGTCTTGCTCCTATTTAGGGCAAGATGATTATCCAGCATCCATTTCTCGATTAGCGTGAAAATTCTATTGACTTTGAGCTCGTCCTGATCATGGAATCCTGTCAAAGGTACTACGTATCGTCTGCATAGCTTGAGAAAACCACACCCTCCTCCTCCAACATAAAGAAAAAAGGGGACATAAATAAATTATATAACCATATATAGCGGAGTGGAAGAGAGTGGCAGCCTTGCAGCTCCTAATTCTGTTTGCTTGTGCTCCAGAGGAAAGAAACCAGACTACTTGCAGTCTGTCTGCTGTATCTATTACCTCTCACCTGGGAGAAGAAACTTTAAAACCTCATTTCATCTGCGGAGCGGCAGTCCTGCAGTCCTGCTGACCGGGTGAGCGGTGAGCTTTGCATCTACCTTTACTACCCTTCCTTTTCAAATCGTAAGAAATCACAATAAATCACAAATCTGAACGTGAACTAAGTTGCAGGATGCGGGGGGGGATATTCAGCTGTCAAACCCTTCCCCCTCCCCTGTGGAATCCCACTCAATTCACCAGAACTCTACTCCTAGAAATGATGATTTGCTGCATCCCAGGCGCCATGCCCAGAAGTAGCCAGTCTTGGCAATTGTGCCACAAAAGCAGAATCAACTCAATCTGGAAATATGGACTTAAACATATGCCAAGAAATTGCAAGTGTTCTAAGCTCACCACGATTAAACACACAAGCCACACCTCTAAATGTAGAGGTAAACATCGTGGCCACGACCATTTCCAATGTCAATACACTTCAAGCGTGTGCTTCTACTACAGGTGTTGCGTTTTGGCGACCAGCAGAAGAACCCAAACAGAATTTTCGATCTGATGAAACAAACACAAGACACAATGGAGAAACCATGGCTACAATTCTGTACCACTTTCCAAATGTAACAGACTTACACTTATCCACAAGCAGCGATGTTGGAGGCCTGTCCACGGATGGTGGTGGAGAGTCTGGCGGCGTAGCCTCATCAAGCGGGCCACTCGTGGAATCAAGCGTGGATTTGGCATCGGGCTGTGCAGCCGAGGGCCCGTGCTCGGGTGGGGCCAACAAAACCTCCCAGGTCCCTCACATACCGGCTGGAGGGGGAGTGGCAGTGGAGATAAGCACTGGGAGTGGCCATAGCTGCTCGGTGACAACACAGGATCAAGAAGCCCCAAGGGGCGTGTGTGAGCCTATAAGTGACGGTGAGGCAACACAGCAGACTGTACTCCAAGGAACAAAAAGCACAAAAGTGCTAATAGAAGATCCAGGTTTTACACACCAAGAACTTGACCAGGTTGCATGTATCCCAGCATGTAGGGAAATGAACGTAGTCAAAGGAAAGTTTATACCATCAAGCTCACCCACACCCTTGATGCTTAAAAGAAAACATGATATCACTTTTCATGAGCAAAGGGCGGCCATGTTTTTCCCAAAACATGCTCACACAGCAAGCATGCCCGTAACATGGAAACCAGTGGCACTTAGACCACAAACTATGTGCTTTAATTCACAACTAGCAAACCATGCTAACGCTAAAGGTTTTAATTTGAATAGTATGACAAATCCAACTGTACAACTGCCTTTACATCAGAATACTCCATCTGCAGCAGTAGAAATTCCAGATAACCTCTTACTGGAGGAAACATCAACCCTGATGGAGACGGATGCAGCTCAAATTTGTCTGGCGGACCACAAACACATCTCTTCCCTGTAGTAATAAATTAAAATCCACGGAATGTGACAGTCTGACGGCGATCGAAAATCGTGTGTTAACTGCCAGTAATGTAAGCAAGACACATATCACTTGGGATAAACGACCCAGTTCACCTCAAGTTGCCCCAGTAGCGAAAAAGACTAATAACACAACTCAAACGGATGTTTCAAGTTTGGATGAAACCAATAAACCAAATACTAATATGCATGATTTTCAAATGGTCTCAATGTTAACAGCGATTTTACTACCCTTCATGAAGCTACGTGAGAAAATGAGCGAGCAATTAAAAGATCAGACCACAGTACTTGCGATGCTGCATTCCAAAATGATATATGTTGAAGGCTTTGTAACTGGGGTACAACAAAACTTGGAATCCGGAGAAGCAAAAGTATCAACTTTACTCCATTCCATTTTGGAGCCGGTTATAAAAGAAAAACAACTGCAACAACAATCCCGTTCATTTGAAACATCAGACTTTAGCATGCAATCGGGTACACATATACAATGGATGTTGTCAACAACAACGCAAACCGATTTACTCAACAAACTAGAGAATCGTGTAGAAAACAATGATAGTGTAACTTTGGAAGTCAGGACTCCAAACAATACGCAAGTTCAACAGATATGTTACCTGCTGACAACAACCAAAATCCTAGCTCATCAAACCAAAAAATTGGAGATGTGCCACTGACGGTACCAGCACAGAGCTGTCTTTGTGAGCTGAGGGCAGCTGAATGCAATCAAACACAAACAGTGCATACGAATATCAACACACTGGTGGAGACAATTGTTAATGAAAAAAGAAATTTGGTTACCACCAAAGTGAAAACAATATGCCCGCTTTTTGATAAAGCGGCCAAACATAATCCACAAACCTTGGGGATGACGTCACCATCTCGCAAGACAAATGAGAAAATTGCTGAAAAGAAAAAAACTGTTAAAGTGGGATTAAAAGTACAAGTGAAAAAAACGAAAAATCTGCCCCTTACTATGAAACGAAATCGCAGCATAACAATGTGGAAGGCTCATCATGTGCTCCAGTTTCTTGGGAATCAGATGAGGATAACGATGAATCCAACAAACCACATTGGAATAAACTACCAATGGGCCCCAAGAGTCTAAGGCGCCCAAGACAAACAAGACCAACTACTGAGACCAGGAGAGCGAGGTCAGTTTCACCTGTGACTTTAGTACCCAAAAACTTACCACTTGCATCTTACAAGGATGCCGTCGCTAAAGGGCCGTCGCTAACCCGTCTGAGGATGATGGGTTAACACTAAATCGTGCAAACGTTATCAGACTGTTTCATCATTTGCCAACATTAAGGCTACTATCATCACAGGATCTAACGACTGTTGAATTTCCAGAAGAAAAGAGAACCGATAAAGTGATTGTGCATCTACAAAGGATCCTAATTAAACATTTGCTGTTAGGAGAGGCGCACCAATTACGCCCACTTGGTTTTGATTTAACAGAACTAAAGGAGAAACTACAAACAATCACTATAGCAACAAAACTGAATCACACTGCAAATCACCATCAAAAAGCAGTATGGAATCATACGGAGGTAAGAGATTGCCATAGTTCAAAAAGATCACTTCAAACAATATCAGAACAAGGTTTTCCACCACCTAAACCACATGATGCTACGTCAGAGCCACAAATATTATAATAAGGCACAACAGAGAACTGGAAGTGGCTAGCAAGCATGTTTTTGTATTTGTATTTGTTTATTTATAACGCGCAGACCATCAGACCCGGGGGCATCAGGGCGCAATTTGTACAGGGTTGCAAGAAAAGAACATACAGGGAGATAGATTACAATAAAAGTATACCAATACAGCATAATAACAATCTTAATAATTACAAATATTACACATGGTACAGTGTCCCTAGGCTCCGCAGAGGAAGTATCCCTTGGGTAAGTAGGACAGATGTCTAAAACAACTATTGCTGGTCAAAGAGCCAAGATTTGGTTTGCTTCTAAAATATCCAACGCATAGAATATACAGGTTAACACCACGTCTTTCTTGAAAATTGCCAGCTGGAATACAAGAGGCTTTGCCCACCTGACTTCAAATGACAGTGCAGAGGGTCTAAATCAAGATATTATCTGCCTCCAAGAAACATGGCTGCAATCTCCTCCAATCATCGACAGATATTCAGTAACTCTAAATCCAGCCAAGAAAGGGCCTCGAGGCAGACCAACATTGGGCCTGCTCATCGCTATTAAAAACACACTACAATTGGAGGTATTAGAAATAAATCACCCTAATTCCCACATTCAATGGTTAGTGGGAAAGATTCTGATTACTCCAGCCGATAAACCAGTAACTCTAATTATTTTAAATCTTTACTGGAATCCAGCAGTGAAGTCTTTGAGTAGTTTCTTGGACAAAATAACATCATACCTTGATAAGTTTGGAGAACAATTCAAGAATCCACATATTTTGATATGTGGTGATTTAAATGCCATCTGTTGCAACAAAGAAGGCTGTGAAACTGATGATGATCCAGTTAATATAACACCGGCCTGACAGAGAGGCATTAATTGGAGAAGAGCGACGACACAAAGAAACATCTGTATCTTGACTGACAATACAGCTGGCGAAAAACCAGGAGAAGTAACTTGGAAGGGAGGAAAAAGCAAGCAAATCTTGGACTATATTTGCATTTCGGAGAATGTAACAAAATGGATTACCTCTATTCAAGTAATGCAAAAATTACAAAGTGACCACAATCTATTGGAGCTGACCTGGTATTGCTGATCAGTATTTAGAATTGATCTACATAATGCTCAGATCGAAGTGATGCCTGGATGTAATCGACTACGAATATCGGTACCAAAGCTACGACAACTACATATTAATCTCCAGGCGATGAGTGACCCAACTTCCCAGAACACACCTAAAAATCAGACAGACTTTGGAGCACTCTTGCAAGTGTTTGAAATTAAAGATTGCAGCTTACCAAAAATAAGAATGGCGAACCGGCACTGTTTTGATCCTGTAGTGGCAGCGGTGAAAAAACAAATGAAAAGAGAATTGCGCATATTGAATTGGGGGAAAAACCAGCCACACAGCAAATTCAAGTTAAGAAACTAAAACAAAGATATCGGAATTGGCGAAAAACTCATCAACCAACGAGATGCAGAACTAATGCTCCATCATATTAAAACTAAAAACGTTGCTGAAATTTGGTCGCTGATCAACAATATGGATACACCTCAAGAGGCCTCAATAACGACCTCAATCACAGCAACAGAGTTGACTGATCATTTCCTAAAATTCTACGACACAAATCTGATTGAGATATTTGATCAGAATGAAACTCAATCAAGCTGGGACATATTTGAAATAGATGTGGGTTCAGTAACAGAAGCAATAAAAAAACTAAACAGATCTAGAGCCCCGGGTCCAGACGGCCTATCAAATGCTCATCTGAAACAACATCTAGAGCAATGGGCTGAGATCATAACGCTGCTATTTGCGCAGATAATCAAAAATAAAGAAGTGCACTCATCTTGGAAATCTGCAATTATAATACAGATTTTCAAAAAAGGCTCAAGTCACAGCGTTTACTTATCTCGGAGTCTGTCTGAACGACAGCAAGACTGACAGACCAAGATTGGATGCTTTAAAAGCTAAAACTATTAACTTGGCAAACCAAGGAAGAATTCTTCTGAAACGCTATGGTGAGTTCTCAATAACTCCACTCCTAGAGTTGTACAGATTGAAAGTGGTCCCGATACTTAGCTATGGAGCTGAAACTGTCTTTACATTTAAATCTGAGAGTTGGAATTTGATTGAAGGCCTCTTTTGTAAAAATAAAAAGTCCTGAGACTACCGCTGGGTACGCCGATACAAGCTGCACGCATGGAACTGGGACTGACTTCACTAAAGGCCATTATAACATGGAAATCACTTGCGCTCTATCGCAAATGCCTAGATCCACCAAGGAAGTCTGGCTGTGAAGTACTAAATAACGTGCTCATGAAAAAGCTAAACTAGAATCTACAAGAATGGAGGAGCATTTGCCAGACGATAATAGCCGATCTTGATGAATCTGACCAGACATTGATAGAGAATCCTGACAAGCTCAAGCTCTACAGGAATGACTGGATCATCACACAAAAGGAAAGGCAAAAGCTCAAACTATATGGAAGCCCCTTCCCGGAAGGGAGAGCCCTACACACCATTCCTCGATATTTGGAAATCTTTCCAAATGCCCTGTTTAGAGACCAATACTTTAGGTTTAGGCTGAATATTTTTCCCACTGGGGAAATAATATCAAAGCGATCAACCGAGAAACAAAACTGTAGATTGTGCCTCCAAGATGACACCATAGAAACAATGAAACTCTTGGTATTATACTGCAGCGATTTAAACTAAATTAGATCTCGATTAATGACAGAGTTCATAATGTATAACACCTTTCGAACAGCTGAAGGCAGGTGGTGGGAGGTATTAAGAGGCCCGCGACTGCGACTCACAATAGCCCTGGTCAAACTAATGCTGGTAATCTGCAAGAAGCTTAAGAATTTATCAGAGAAAAATAGCAACCAACAGTCTCTGGACTTGTCAGGTGGAGCACAACAAAGTGATTAGCACTATCCTTAAATGACTTATGATGCTTTTATTAACTAACTGTCATCTTAACATTTCTTTATTCTTAAATGTTTTGTTGTTCTTCTAAGAATATGTATGTCTAAAACTGCGATGGCATAAAAGGTTTGTAATTTACTAACCATAAAATGCCAATAAAAATAAAATAAAAAAATATATATTATATAAACATGATGAAGTACTAGCTCCTTGTGGGATGCCATAAAGGACTGGAGCTGGTAAGGCTTCAGCTATATCCGAACAGCCTCTGCTGCATCTGTGTTCTAAAAACAACGTCCGAGAAATTTGGCACTTCCTTCAACCTAGTGTTAAGTATAGAGTGTTCGATTAAGTCGAAGGCCGCCGATTGGTCTAATGAGATGACCAGAGATAGACTGTGCTTGTCCATCTGGGTTAAAACTTTCGATTTCAGCTCCAGAAGAGATGTTCCGGTACCAAATAACTTTCTGAATCCCGAACTGATGGGAGTGTAAAATAGGAAATTGGTTCATGTGCTCAGCAATTTGGTTGTATGCCACACTGTCCAATATTTTTGACAGAAAAGGAGTATTTTATATAGGGCGAAAATTCTATGGATTATCCCTGGCTAGTTCAGGTTTCTTAATGATTGGAGTTACCATGGTTTGTTTTAATTCTATCGGACACCTTGCCCCCCTTCAAGGAGGTATTTACAAACATACAAACTGCTTTAATAATATTCGGGGCGCAGGTTTTAACTATCATAGATGCGCATGCATCTCCTCTACAGAATGAAGGTTTCATTTGTTCTATGATTTTTGCTAGATCAGGTTGACTTAATGAATGAACATTAGATTGGGGGAACTTGGTCCCTATTCAAATCTTTAGTAGAGTCGTTATCCAACGATATGGGCATCAACTTCTTTTTTCGGGCATTGATGACCGGATATTATTCAACTTATTTGGTATTCCGTTTTGGGTGAGTTGGAACCACTCTTTGTCATTCTTTTCAATCGGTCCTAAAGGAGTCAGAGTTATTTCTTGTTCATTTAGTATCTTGAAGATTTCTTTAGTGTCCGATTTAGCAATACTGATGCGGTTGTTATGAAAGATTCTTCTAATATAGCTTTTTTGTAGTCTCTTACTATATTCTTGTAAATGTCCAAATGTTTTGGTCTAGGTTCATGTTTCCACTCATGAAAGGCTTTTGAGGAGGCCGATTTTTGTTTTCTTCAGTGAACCAGGCCTTGTTTTTAATATCCTCTTTGTTTAGCTCTTTTTGTTTTAGAAGTGCAAGTTTATCTGAGATGTTATTTAAATTATTTATTAAGGCAGCTACTATCTCCTGGGCTGTCAGTTCAGATGAGAAGTCCAGGGACTTCTCAATCAGGGGATCAATATTGGCCACAGTTATTTGTTTAGAGTTCCATGACATGTTGCCCGGTTGGTTGAGATTCATTTCGACTGCAAATGGTACAGTTAGCAAAAAATTCACAAAAACATGATCTGACCAGGGACAAATGCTAGCGCTTACCTCACTGCAAGTGATGTTTAATACTGTGAGCCAGTCCAGTGTGTTTTCCAATTCGTGTGTTGGAATTAACATGTACTGAGCAAAACCTAGGTAACCCAAGAACTGTTGCAGCTCTCTGGCCCCCCGATCAATGGTTGTGCTTAACCAGTGGTTAAAGTCCCCCAATAATATAAATTAAGAAGCCGGTTTCAATTGAGTTAGTAAATAACTACAGATGGCCTCAGCTAAATTTACTTTTGACGAAGGCGGACAATAGATTAGAAGGAGATTAATTGTGGGGAGAGAGAGAGAGAGAGAGAGAGAGAGAGAGAGAGAGAGAGAGAGAGAGAGAGAGAGAGAGAGGAGAGAGAGAGAGAGAGAGAGAGAGAGAGAGAGAGAGAGAGAGAGAGAGAGAGAGAGAGAGAGAGAGAGAGAGAGAGAGAGAGAGAGAGAGAGAGAGAGAGAGAGAGAGAGAGAGAGAGAGAGAGAGAGAGAGAGAGAGAGAGAGAGAGAGAGAGAGAGAGAGAGAGAGAGAGAGAGAGAGAGAGAGAGAGAGAGAGAGAGAGAGAGAAGAGAGAGAGAGAGAGAGAGAGAGAGAGAGAGAGAGAGAGAGAGAGAGAGAGAGAGGAGAGAGAGAGAGAGAGAGAGAGAGAGAGAGAGAGAGAGAGAGAGAGAGAGAGAGAGAGAGAGAGAGAGAGAGAGAGAGAGACCCCGCAACTCCCATACAGATAGGGCTGCTTTTAAAAATGAAGGCAACACCCTCTCCTCTCTGGCCTATATCTCCGGATCATGGTATAGCTAAATTAAGGACTGGGGCAGAGGCACTTGTCCCCCTAGGTCTCTATAAGCGTGCATAGGTCAAATTCTGGTCCTCAATAATATTAGATATATCCGTAGCGTGTTTAACTGGAGCAGCTACATGGAGGTCTACCCATGCCTTCATGAGGCCCTTCTGCCTAAACTCTGCCTACACATTGACTGCCCAAGTGGAACAGGGTCTCTGTGCAATTTGATTGGCCATAACCAGAGAGCTTTATGGCACAGTGCCTTTTCTGATTTGGTTCCATTTTATTGCCCTTTTCCAGGAGGATTGGTGATTTAGGTTTTGTTGCAAGGATTAATTTAGTGATCACTCCCCGAATTCAGGGGGTGTAGATGGCCAATAACGGTCCACAAGCCTGATCCTACGGTAGGCCTGAGAGAAGCGGGGGTCTTGGCGAGTGCTTAGCACCGTTACCGGCCCTGTACATCCCGAACATGTGAGGAGATTGGTAGTCACACACCAAGCTCCCTCTGGGGTACTAATAGTTTTAAAGTATTTGTTTACGAGAAATGGGCTCTGCACATGTTGTACATACCCAATGTATAGTAAAAACAAAGTTGCCCGCTGCCAAGAAAAATGGAAAAAGCACAAGTCCATTTGCTATTTCCGTGGTCAGGAAGTGGGTGGTTGTCATACTGAGAGCAAATGGATGTGGTGGAGAGTGAAGTGTGGGTGGGATTGGCCGTGTAGGATTCTATCCTGGCCTAGGTGAGGGGAGAGTGGTTAGTGGTAGGAGTTCTTTGACAAAGTCTTCAGCTTTCTCATTCACTGTGATCATACCCACTTGTCTGAGATATTGCCATCAGCTGGATGGTCTCTCCCAGAGGGTGAGACACAGACATCAGCAGACTTTCAGCTGCCTCCTCTTCACTGAATGCAGTTTCTCCCAGGGTGTGGTGTATAGCTTTGGGGACTCTTTCTCAGTCTGGTGACTTTCAGTATCTGACGGACAACTCCCAGCAAACTCTCAATCTCACTCTCATTCTCGGCTTCCTGCTCTGTAGCACAGTCGGCGACACTCCCTGCAGGGCACTGCGCCCCCTTTATAGTACTGCTCATTATCTTGTTCATCCAATAACTGTCTTTATTGGTTATTCCCTAGCTTTTCTGATGGTGATTGGTTATTCCCTCATTTCCGTGGCTCTTGTACGTGCCTCTAGCTTTTTATGTGACTCCTCGATCATCATTTCCCTGTTGGGGGTTAGTTGGAATTGGTGTTGCTGCTATGATGGCCGAGGGCTTGAAGAATTGGTCCATCATTTTGAAGTCAAGCTTAGGTATGGTGGGCATCATGCGATACTGCTCAGTGGAGCGGTGGTCTCCTGCTATCTCCCTGATGTGTCTTGGTGGCTCAGGTAATTTGTAAGGATTACTGGTTATCTTTCGCAGGCTTGCAGAGGAAGAAGCATAATCCCCGGAAAGGTTTCTGTTGGCATCTCCAGCAGTCTTGACCGCTGTCATTGTAGACATAGTTAATCACCCCCTGATCCTCAGCGCCCTTCAGAGCCCCAGAGGAGGAGGACCATATTGACCGTTGACATACAGCCTCTGCCTCCTTCTTCATATCAGGTTAAGAGGTATCCTAATTGGGACATGATTCAGTTTCAAGGCAGTGCAGGGGGCTCTGTGAGACATTGGTTTTCTTAAAGTCACAGTGTTCCCCTAGGTGTTTACAAGACACTGGGTCTCATTACGGGTCTGGTGGTAACCCTGCCGGTGCTACCGGCGGGTTGCCGCTGGACCCATACAAATTTACCGGCACCTGACTTCCCGGTCCCACCAGCTCATTACTAGTCCGGTATATTTGTTAATCCCCATTCCCATAGAGTCAAACAGGACTCTATGGGAGTGGGCACATGGAAGCATCGGCACCGTTGGCAATGGTGTCGGTGTTTCCGTGAAGGGTTTACCTACCATGACAGCTGCACACGTCAGGGTCAGACCTGTCGGGCACAGTGGCTTCGGTAGGCAAACACGTAGTTTGCTGGTCTGGAAACAAGAGTGCTGGTGAGCTTACCCTGCAATCTAAAGTAGTTTCTTCAATGTCCCCCAAACCTCTGGTCACCCTCTGCCGGTCCCCACATGTCATTTTCACACATGGTGCCGCTTTTAGCATGGTTGGGTCCTCAGGAATCCTCCTGTTCCTGGGGCCAATGGCCTGTGACTTTGTACCAATCTTTAGACTTAATTGGCCTTACTTTGCAGAGCTATTCATCTTGTAATGTGTTCCGGGACCCCCCTTGCGAGCTGTCATTCGTCTGTTTGTGGCCGTAATGAGAATAGCCAAGACTGAGAGGTTGTACATAACTCATCACTTTTTCTGTGTCTCTCCTTTTCATCGTGAAGTGATGACGCAGTGCTACTGATATTGCTTGAGCAGGTCTACAGGTTCCTTACTTCCAATGATGGCTTTCATTAGGATCTCTGTTTTTCTGGGGGGCTAGTGGAATATTATTAGGCTGTGTCTATTCAAAGGGAACTGAAGATGACTGCAAAATCCTAAATCCCCGAACTGATAACTACATAGGTCCATGTGAATCCACATATTCCACTTTCTACTGTAAATTAATAATCACCCTGGTAAAATACTTCACAATCCAAACCCAAATGATCTCTCTAACAACGTTCAACGTGGCATCAAATAATACTGTCTGAAGAGCCATGTTGATACTAGGTTCTTAGGATGGATGGGGAGGTGGGAGCTGGGCAATGCATTAGTGTAGACACATGTATCATGTGGTACTGTTCATGGGAACCATGGGTACATTCTCCCGCACGCCTGCACAAGATGGTGAGTTTTGACTCCTCTCTGTTTTCTTCCTGTTTTGCTGCCCTCAGAAATGAATTATTGTTAATGTTAAACAACACTGTACCAATGTTCCCTATGGGTTTTACTTTGAAAGTATTTCAGAATGTCAAATATACTATTTGGGGGTCACTGCATCATGGACCACTGGTATCAGGTAATGTCCCCATACATAATGTCGCCGGGAAAAGCCATTGGCGACATTTTTGCGGGGACATCATTACATGGAACCGGACCACTATGTTTCATTTGCACTCCCCCCGTCCATTAGCTGGAAAAGACCACAGTGTATGATAATGTGAGGCTTGTCCACTGGCTGTATCTTCAGATTTGAAGAATGTGCTTCTTCTGTCTCTATTGTTCAGGTCCTTCTAACCTTGGACGATGACCTCGATTCGGTGCGCAGAGAGAAGATCCCTGTTTTCTGAAGGTACGCAGGACTGCTGGTGGAAAGGATCTGCCCCACGTCGAGTTGAGGTCCATAGGGTCTGAGACAAGAGTCCCTTAGAACCACTTTTGTGGGAGATCAGTCCTTCTGTGTCAGATGAACAACCAACAATAACCCGGAACAAGAGCCCAGGCCAGCACAGGAGAAGTCTACATCACCAGCAGGTGTGAACGTCGCTGCTGAGAAGCCAGTGCCACAAGGCGCGCGATCTGTTCCCCTCAATTTCTCGACACAGAGGGTCGTCTGGCACTGTATTTACTTGCAGTTTGAGAAAATGGGGGACGTATGCCCTCCTTTTATTGTCCAAAACCAGCCACGCCAAAGCTCCAAATTCCGACATGACATCAAGTTGTTTGTATAGCACTTCCTAACCGCTCGGCCTACATCTAAGCACTATTTAATGTAGCTGGAGAGTGAGATCCCCAGTGTCTCGGAGCATGTGGAATGAAGACTACCGGTGAGAAGTTGGGATGTTAAGGTAGAATGCAAACGTTACAAGCAGGTTGTGCGGACTGTGGTGTTGTGAATCTTTTGTTGCAGATGGAAACCTATGCTTTTGGTAAGGGATTTCTTTCCTTTCATTAATGCATAATATTGCTGTATCAACATAAAGCATTTTGGGGAAGGGGTAGGAACTCCATGGGGTAAAGTGGTGAGATTAATGGCAGGTTTCAGTTTCAGTGCTATGTCCCTTCAGCGGAAGACAGATCTGTTGCAGATTCCGGTGCTTTTTTGTGACTCTTGAGTGAGTGGGAGTGCAGACCCGAAGACAACCTTTTTCCCACCTCGTATTGTGGACAGCTTAGTTTAGACATCTAGGGATAGCCTTTCTCCCACCTCCTCACATTCTGAAAGGCTTAGTCTGGCCATCGTTGGCTTAGCCTTTCTCCCTCCTCAATGGATTCTGGGAAGCTTAGTTGGATCATCCAGCGATAACCTTTCTCCCCGCTCATTGGATTTTGGAAAGCATATTGTAGCCACCGAGGGCCAGACTTTCTCCCAGCTCATTGGATTCTGGAAAGCTTAGTCTTACCATCCGGGGATAGCCTTTCTTGCATTTCATTGGTATGAGGAAAGCTCAGTCGAGCCATCCAGGGATGGTCTTTTCCCCACTTCAATGGATTCTGGAATTTTAGGCTTATCATCCAAGGGGATAGACTTTCTCTGGGCCCATTGGATTCTGGAAAGCTTACTCTAGCCATTTAGGGACAGCCTTGCTCTGGGCTCATTGGATTCTGGAAAGCTTAGTCTAGCCATCAAGAGACAGCCTTTCCCCCAAGCTCATTGGATCCTGGAAAGCTTAGTACTATCCAGGGAGCTAGCGTTTCTCTGGGCTCACTGGATTCTGGAAAGCTTAGTAATATCCAGGATATAGCCTTTCTCTGTGCTCATTGAATTCTGGAAAGTTTTGTCGAGCCATCCTGGGACAGCCTTGAACTCGGCTCATTGGATTCTGGAAAGCTTAGTCTAGCCATCCAGGGGCAGCCTTTCCGCTAGCTCATTGGATTCTGGAAAGCTTAGTACTATCCAGGGTATAGCCTTTGTCTGGGCTCATTGAATTCTGGAAAGTTTAGTCTAGCCTTCCTGGGACATCCTTGAACTCGGCACATTGGATTCTGGAAAGCTTAGTCTAGCCATCCAGGGGCAGCCTTTCCCCTAGCTCATTGGATTCTGGGAAGCTTAATACTATCCAGTGAGCTAGCGTTTCTCTGGGCTCATTGGATTCTGGAAAGTTTAGTCTAGCCATCCAGGGACACCCTTGCTCTCGCCTCATTGGATTCTGGAAAGCTTAGTCTAGCTATCCAGTGATATCCTTTCTTCCACTTCAATGGATGGTAGACAGCGTAATATACTCACCCAGGGATTTCAGAAAACTTAGTTCTTTCACACCCAGAGGCCCCAGTGGAGCCCGGATGGCGGCCTCTCTGTCATGTGTAGGACATTTGTTTGCTTTTATGACTAGCAAGGTTGCCTAGACCCTATATTGATTCAGGCAGTAGATATGAGACCTACTTTCAATATTATGGTATGGGAAGACCTCACCTGAAAGGGTGGCTACCTTTGTAGGGCAGAAAGGAAAACATTTTGCCTTTTGTCCTACCTAGAGTAAGGAAGGCAGCAAGACCCATCCATTCTGCCCAATGCCTTCACAAGAGGAGATAAAGAGTAACAGGCCCATGCATTGTCTCCTATTCTACTCCGTGCATACACTGCACAGCCACCCATGCATTCTGCCCATTGTTTTAGCTAATAGGTATGGAACCTGCCAGCTCCCTCCATTGAGTAACCTAGCCCCAGAAGGCACCTGGAAGTCTTGAAACTTTTAGTTTGCTGCATTTGCGGCAGCCTTGTGACCAACGAGTACCCCCCATCGTGGCACATCCAGCCAGTACTAGCCAACCATGTGTGGGAGTACAGACCATCATTGACACTCTTGGGCGATGCTTTTCTTTTTCTCCCCTTCACTGCCAATGAGAAATGGTTCTCAGAAATTGACCACTGGCTTAGCAAGTGAACTCATGACCTTTGATGACCCTTAGAAGTTTTGATCAGCGACTGCTGGCGGCCTCCCTCATCTTATTTCTGCCAACGGTGCTTGTGGCCCAACAATAATACCCCACTGTACTGAGTTGCATTTCTTGAACACTGGCATTGTCTTTTTGGTGGCAGCCGTGATACTCTAAAAGATCCATCCTAGTCAATTCCTGGGGTGTGCAGCCTCTGGAGCTCAAATTGGGGTTCTCAGCTCAGCAGCACTTTCTGCTCCCTCAAACAATGCAGCCTGTTGAAGACTATTGTGTTTTCATATTCTGCCCGTGGTGCACACCGCTGGGATCTCAGGAGATGACATAGGTATCCCTTCAATGACACATTCAATTGAATGTTGACACTCATAAATAGAACACCACCGTAGTTAATAAACGGTATTCTTTATTCTGTTTCCATGTACATTTCAAGCGTTAACAGGAAGCACATGCAAAGCCCAAGTGTTTCAGCCATTCTGGCTTCTTCAAGGCCCCACCAAGTGTCAAGATGTCATGGCATCTTCACTTAGACAGGGCACATTAGGGCATTGTAATGTGTTACTTGTAGCTTGCTTCTTGATGAATTGAAGATAAGTAGACGATTTACTCGTCGCAAAGACGTTTTATTATGAGTGCAACTGTTCAAATTAACTTGAACAATTTTCCATGCTATTGTCTCAATGCTTTAGCTGGACAGTAAAACCACATTATGTCCCTTCCATATGAGGCCTGTACCCACGTGTAAATCAAAGGTTTTTTTTTAAATCTGGGTTCCTTCGTTCACCTTCACCACCTCCGTTTGGCCAAATCTATTATTTGACGTCCAAAGCTGCTTTCCTGCTCAATGGTTACGTTCAGAAACTTGCAATCCCACTTTCCGCTGATTTGTATGAGTGATTGTGTTCTGTGCGCGCGGCATGAAAACAGTTGTCATTCATCACGTGTTACAGACAATCTCCTGGAGACAAAAGGGGTTTGAGGAAACAATCTCATGCTTCTTACATGAATCTCTTGGGCTCAGTGGGAAGGTGCAGAAGTTGGCGCTTGCCACCGTGCTCTGGTACAACGCATCAAGTACCCAAATGGCCCCTCGTATGGCATTGCCAAAGGGGAAGACTGGCAAGATCATATTTGCATCTACTTCGGATGAGCCCTCTTTGCAGGGGATTTACGGTAGGTCTGACCGAAGTGCCGCATCTTCATTTCCTTATTACAATATATTGTGTGTATTGGCCAAATAAGAGTGGGGTGGCAGCGTCAGAAGAGTAAAGAAGATGATCTGCATTGGGTAAATCTAATATGAAATGTCAAATGAACTGACCTTTAATCTGTAGAATAATGCAGATTACCAACAGTTCTGTATCTTCCTTTACATGTGATCATTCATTTTGACTTGCATTACTCCCTTTTTTAGAAACGCGCTCTATATATACACAAACACCACGTGGCCTAGTACCTACCAGGCCATGTGTATCGCCCATTGGGCAGACTGATAACCTGCGAGCTGAGAAGTTTCAGCAGGTCTACAACACCTTTAAAATCTTTTGTTGAGCCATAAGTAAATACTACAGGCTACATTGTTATGAAACAAGTTGGGAAACACCTTGGAAAAATGATTTTAAAATGACAGAATGCATTTTAAAAGATTGCAGATTTGATGAGGTAGACCACTTGCAAGGCCAGAAAAACAATTTTAGATACCAATTCATATTGTATTGTATATCCTCTGGCAATCAGAACCAGGTCCAATTGGTTGGGATTATATCAATTATACAGAGACAAAGTATGTCATGTGCCAATCTCATTTGTCCAATTCAACAATGGGAAGACAAGTACTGTATCTCGGAGGACGTTGCTTCTCAAGTCTCCTCGTGCATCCTATGCCGATTTGCTAAGAGCCTAATCAACCAGTTTACACAGGATTTGTCAGTGTTTGTATGGACTTTTCAAAAAGTGATTGCTCAGTTATTTATATGGTCAAGAGACAAACCTAGATAGGAGTAAGGATCACCCAAACCGCACTGCAAAGCTTCTGTATGTGGACGCTGAAAAGAAAACACCAGATTCTGAGATATACACTGTCGGCCATCTTGGATCAGTCAAATCTTGAAGACTACCATCTTGGAAAGACATTCTTTTTTCAGCAGCTTCAGCAAGCTTTTAACGAAACCAACAGAAGCGTTTAACTCAAACAATTTGAATACTCTTGTATTAAAAGTAAGCATGCCAAATAGCTCTTGTGAGCTAATTAAATGTTTTGTATACTGCTGCATTTTATGCCTATAAATTAAAATGTCTAAATATGAAAAAGTGTGCTGCTCTAGTCCAATGGAATCAAATGTATGCCAAAAGGGGCACACATAAGTGTCTATTCTTATTTGCTGTGACTGTCTTAATTGTACTTTTACCAGAAGTTAGCTCTGGGTAACAGAAAGAAGTCTGTCTTTATGCTTCAGCGTTCCAGGACTCCAGTTGCCAAACCAGTAACACGTTTCACAAGTGGACAATCTCGCATGGCATTGGTAGAAGCTGTTAAATCACGGGCACTCGAGCCTTTCTCGGGCATTCAGGACCACTTATTGCGTGTACACTGCCTTGATAAACTGCCTTTTTAAAGGAATAAAGAATGCACCATTTATCTAGTTGTCACACAATTGTTGCTTTATATAAAGTCTATTGCAGCAGAGTTGTTTTGCTTGCACGGAAACTAGCAGGAAGACAGGTGCAATATGCCAGCTTTGCATTTTGCTTGTTTTGTGAGATCGCAGTGGTTGCCGCTTGGCAGATATGCTATGGCAGCGTACGGGCACCGTATGACATGCCGTTCGGATAAGCCTCTCTATGCCTCGCTTTGTTAGTGACATTTGATTTCCTGTATTTTGAATTACCGTTACATGTTGGAAATTTTGTAACAAAATAAAAAAAAAAGTTTTAACAAGTATTATTTTGTTTCCCTTTGGGCACTCTTGTACATTTAAACTTTGCCTGTTCGTGTCCCCCATGTGGTTCATCCATCAATTGTGTCCCTTGGTTGAGAGCAATCCTCAGCAACCTATTGGTGTAGCATTACTCACTTTACATCCGAGGTCCAATGTGCTCCCCAATGCCTATAAATCCTGCCTCTCGCTTGTTGCCCGAGGGATAGTGGAGGTCACCCACTGCACCAAATGGACCTCTTGCTCATAGTACTGCTTCCAAGGCCTATAAATCCTGCCTCCCTCTCCATGCCCTATGGGTACTGTGCAGAGGGCCTGGGAAGGGACAGGAGAGGTAGAGACTGTGGCAGGATGGGCCAGTTCCTTGCAGATTTTAAATAGTTCAGCCGATTTGTTGGATGCTGTAGAGACGCAGGCTTGGATGTGAGCTCTCTTCTTGGTGAGTACAGAGAGCCGGTATTGCTTTTGGAGCAGGCGGCAGGCCAGTTTGTCAGGGGATGTACATGAAGCACGCCATTTCCTCTCAGCCACCCAGCACTTGCACAATCCTGCCTCTTCCCCTTGGATGGTCTCCACAGGGTTAATGAGGCTTCGCTACCGGTTCTGGGTCTCCCATGGGAGGTGCGCTCCTTTAAATACCTGGGTATCCACATCGCGCACACACCGGAGGATACACACACACTTAACACCTTCAAGGTCTTAAAAGACCTCAGAGGGTCCACGTCCTTTTGGTCCCGGGTACCACGATCACTTATGGGTAAAATTGCAATTGTGAAGATGATCGTCCTCCCTAGATTCCTGTACTGTTTGACGAATGTTTACTACTATATTGGGGCTCAGTTCTTTCGCCTTCTTGACAAGCAAATTAGAGACTTTCTCTGGGGCCCGAAACATCATAGATTCTCCCTCCAGGTGCTATGCCTGCCATATAGTGAAGGGCTGCCCAACTACCCCGGTTGGAACTTTATTTTATTTTTTTTATTTTTTTTTATTTGTGTTTAATCAAAAAGATTTTTTACAAAAAGAATCACATGAAAACAAATTCTCAATGAAAAATGCTGATCGTGTCAAGAAACGGAGCAAAGTTCAAAGTCTGTGGACAGTTTTGCTAGCATGCTAACTAACTAGGGGGGTCCTGTGAAAGTAGAGCCGTGTTTATGTAATTCAAGATGTTAGAAGTTGCCAATTGCCAGCTTGTTCTGTCCCCGCCTATTAGTTTAGCCCAGCAGTTGCCTTGGTCACTTAATACAAAGTCACTCATAATATCTGGTAAGTACTGCGCTCTTAGGCCTTGAGTGCCCGAGCATTCCAGGATCAAATGCCGAATTGCCTCTGTTGCAGCTTGATCAGTGCAGAAGCGGCATTCTTTTGTTGGTGAGTTACCTCTAATAATAATAATATCTTTAATGTGTTTTAGTTTAAATAATAAACTTTACACATATACATTATAATAACATACAATCTAAAATATACAATACAGTACAATTGTGAAAAAAGAAACATTTTCCAAAACAGTATAAAAAGAATTTAAAAATCTTCATATAAGTCAATACAGTATAATTATACTCAAGTATAGATCATTCACTGTCTCTTATGTCATTAACAATTTAAGATACACATACTATTCTTACTAATCCAGTAATCATAACAAATTATATTGCAGGGTCTAGCCTCCTTGACACTGACTCCATTTCCCTATAAAACCCGGGTCTAGCCAAAAACTAGCTTTCCTCATATAGATATGTCCAGCTTGTCTTCCACTCTTAGCCAGATAGAGTATAGTGCGGTTAGCAAACGCATACTATTAGTGTTAACACAATAGTTCCAAAACAACATGTTCCCTATGGTTTCCCAATTGTGCACATACTTTCCCAAGTGAAGTTTTATATCCTCATTCATAACCTGGCATTCAGTGAGGACATGCTTGGCTGTCTCGGGAAATTCCTGGTTCTTACAAAGACGGCAATAGCGTTGTTCTCTGGGTATCTTATCTATTACACCCGTAGTCATCTTTATGGGGAGGTATTCTATTCTCAGTAATAATATAAACCTCCTGAGCCTATGGGACGGACAGATCATCAAATATTTCTGTGGTTTCTTAAATGTGTATAACCTGTTTTGCACAAATGTATACCTTTTTAATTTACGAAGATGTTCGTAGTTCTCAAGCCAGTCCCATAGCTCTACCCGTCTCCCCATACAAGACTGCATAGCCTCCGTATAAATCCCTTCTCGTTGTTTCCAACAGATTTCACTGAGCAATTGTTCCATTTGTTTTTTGAATTCACTAATGGTGCGATCTTCGTTATTACTCAGGGCAAATGTCGTTAATAGGGCATTGCCCGTATCATTCACCATTTTTAGGTAAATCCCGGCTCTCTTCCTCAGTATCTGTGCTTTTAATGATATTAGCCCCAGCTCTAATCTTAACAGAGACATAGGGATACATGCCGGAAGTCCCAGTATCTTTCTCCAAAATGTTCCCTTTATAATTTGTAGCCAATTTAAGTCCATCTTAATCAGGGATTCCAGGCCATATATCATCATGGGCGCTAGTACTTGTATATAGAGATGACGGGTACCCCATAAGGTAAAACCACCCTGTTTAGTTGTAAAACTTTTAAATAGAGCCGTAATTTGTGCTGCTCTTATTTTTCGATTGCGTTTACATATATAATAATCACCTCTGGGTTCGAATTCTATCCCCAGATATTTATATTCCGGGACATAGGAAATTACAACACTATCGATGCGGAGCAAGACACGAGCAGATCTCTTACTTGTGTATCTCATCACGTGTGTTTTCCCAACATTGATAGTGAGCCCATTTTGTTCAGAGTAATCCCAGAGGGCTGTGGCTGATCGACGTAAGCCACTAATTGTGTGATCAAAGATCACCAAATCATCAGCATATGCGAGCACAGAGCAGGGGGTTTTGCCAATACTGGGAGGGCAGTTCTTTGCCAGGGCTATAGTCGCAGGGATGTCATGTACGTATAAGTTAAATACTAAGGGGGCAGTCACACATCCCTGTTTAACCCCTCTATTCTGTACAACTTCATTCGACATATAGCCTCCATGATCTAATTTTAGTTTCACCTTGGTATTCTGATGTAACAGTCTAAGGTAGTATAATAGATCATCTGGGCAGCCGAGTTTTTGTAGCTTCAACCAAAGTTTTTCTCGGGGAATGGAGTCAAATGCTGCTTTGAAGCTTATATATAGTGCATATAGGGGAGGTTGTCCACTTTGTAAGGCTCTAGTACGCATATAATCCATAACCAAAAGGTTATGGGAAGTAGAATAGTCTTGCCTAAAGCCACATTGGAATTTGCATAGGATATTGGCCAGATCGACCCAAAGCTGAAGTTTTTTCAATAAGAGTGAGGCAAATATTTTACTTGTACTATCCAATATGGAAAGTAATCTATAATTGTTGGGGTCCATTCGATTGCCTTTTTTGTATATAGGTATTAAGATGGCCGATTGCCAAGAGCACGGGACTTTCCCTTCCCTCAAAATCTTCGAGAACAATATGTTCATTAGGGTGGCCCAAAAGTCCGGATTACTCTTTATTACGATGTTAGCCAGCCCGTTTGGTCCAGGTGCCCTGGAAGATTTCAGTAATTTAATTGTGGAAAGAATGGAATCGTAGGAGATATCCATCGTGGGCTCAGTTGGTATATTGCCCAGTGGGATTGTCTCCTCGTTTCTAAGCACTAGATTGCGATTTTCCAGAAACCTGGTCCATTCATCACTGGAAATAGGGTTAACTATTTGCTGTGTTTTGTTCCCTCTGGCTTCATTAAGAAGTGCCCATATGCTACGAGTTTTACGAGAGCAGATAGTCTGCACTAACCTTTGCCAGGATTTATTTCTGTCAGAGCTTCTTTTTGCCTTAATAATGGCCCTGTATCTATTCTTTAATTTCTTAGAAATGATATTATAATTGTCCCAGGTTGAGCTAGTTATCTTAGCTCTTCTTAATTCAGCCCTCAATGTTCTTTTAGCATCACGGATGAATCTATCGTAAATGGGCAATTTTTCCTGTTCACTGAACATAGTTCTAGCCAGAGTAGAAGCATACTTGTCAGAGAACAGGTGAATCCAATTCTCAACTCCATCAATGGACATCATCTTAAGTTCTTCCAGGTTGGGGTAGCAGTTTTTATATATGGCTTCATCAGCACGTAACACATTCTTATCTGACCATCGAATGCATGTCCCGGCATGATTAACTTTTAGGTCCCCTATAGTACTCAATTGAGTATGAGCTTCAGGGATGTCAAATGAACATGCCATAATAGCATGGTCGCTCCAATTGTTTGGAATTACTATCATATCATCCACTAGAAGCATCATACTAGGTGAAACAAAAATATAATCCAGAGTACTGCTCACAGAACCATTACTCCATGTATGTCTGCCAGGATGATCACTTTTAGTGCGTCCATTTACCATCACAAATTCCCAATTATAAAAAAAGTGCTCCCAATCTAGACCTTCACCCTCTATTTTATTATGTTCCATAACACATTTTGAATACAGCTTTGGATTAGCCGTTTTCCATTCTCCCCCTAACATATGGGTGTTAAAGTCTCCAACTACACAGACATCTACATTCCCTTCAATGGTTAACCAACTGGCTAATAGCTCATGTAACGCTTTCTGTAGGGACTCTCGAAACGCTGCCCCCGGTGGATTGTATAAGCACACAACCAAATATTTTTCAATAGGCTTCCTGTCTTTATATACTATCTCGACAGCCACCATTTGATCGTCTTGCCTCCCATCAATCCTCGTCGACCCAAACCTATTAGATACACCAATCCATAGCCCCCCAAAGGGCAGTCCCCTTTCACCTCGTTTAGCATATACCTGGTGTCCCTTATAACCATCCAAAAATAAGGGGTTCGTTGCAAATGTTTCTTGTAAACAAATACAGTTATAGCGAGATAGTTGGACAATTGAACCAGCTTCATTTAAGAGATGGGAAAAACCCCTGCAATTCCATGATGCCAACGATAATTTTCAATGGTTGAGTTCAACCTTAGATAAAGCCTCCGTCAGCCATTTCAATACAGATTGGATCTCAATCTTATCCATCTTTTTTCCAATTTGCAAATTAGGACAAGCATTTGCCAGACTGTCTGTTGCATTTTCAGTCTTTGAGCAGCAGGACTCATTATATTTCAGTTCAGCGTCTACCTCAATATCTACCGTTTTCAATTCTTTTTTGTATGTCCTTAATAATTGAGCAGTAGATATGAATTTACAATGCAGAGCTGAAACCTTAGGATATGATCCTGACAAGGGCTCAAGAAATTGAAAATCTTACGATTGCAATACTCTCAATTGAGGAACAGAGAACAGTCTCTTCAAAAATTCAGAACGTGAGAGCCAGGCGCCTTTGTCAGTTTGATATACATTTTTGATAATGCAAGTACGATTTCCCCATGCTACATCGTTCTCTTTTATAGTATCTGTAGCAATAGAAACTGAATTGTGGGGACTACCATGTTCACTCGCTATCTTAAGCGCCTTCTCTGTGATAACGTCATCATCAGGTATGGTCTCAGTCATTGAATTTTCAAGTTCCATTGCCCCATCAGGGACTTCTACGTTCTCTGCAATCAGCCAACTCGTTAAACAGCCATTTCCTATAGCCCTTCGTTTCTTCGCCCGAGCGGCTCTTTTTTTTGCTTTTTTAGAGCAATGGATGGGCTTATCCGTCGCTGATGGGGAAGACCCATGGCTACTTGATCTAACCCCACCAGTTGCTTGCTTAGCCACCCTATGCTGCTTGCGAGTAGATGGTGTATTTGCTGTTGTAGCAATATTGGAATCAGGGAGTTGTTGTTCATGCATTTCATTTGCTATTAAGATGGCTTCAGATAAGTTACCATCCGCCTCTTCAGCCAGATTCCGTCTCCACTCATTGACACTCATCAATGTATTTGTATTTGTCAATATGCGCCCCGACATCTGCAATAATATTTTTAGTGCAAACTGCAGGGATGCCACAGAAGCTTGTAATTCGGCAATTTCTGGCGAGTCCGAGTAATTCTTGCTAGCCTTCTCGGTTTCCCTATCCAAGGATGTATCGATGACTAGATTAGGTGATGTAGATAGTCTCTCCAATGTCCCAGCTTGGTGGAATATTTTATCGCTGACTTTGGCCTGACTCTCCGTCACAGAAAGATCAGTATTCTCCGGGGGGACTACTGTCTGAGGAGTCATGCCTCTCTGTATGTTTAAGCATAAATCCAATAGGGAATTATTGTCGATGTCTTCAAAATTTATCGAACTGCCCAGATTAGAAGTGTTGATCACTGGTTCCAAAGGTGTCTCAAGGGCTGTAGAATTGATATCAGCTGGTATATTTAAAGGAAAAAAGCCTGTAATCTTTCCTTGATCTGTGGGAATTACCTTCTTGCCTTTATTCCTCTTGCTTTTAGATTCTTCTATTATAGGCATCAGAACTGGTTCCTGTTGTCTCTTCCTTAGATTGTATTTGGATATGGCAGATTTTTTAGGGGGAGCCATCCGCTCTGTTCTAGAGCCAACAAGGCTAAATTAATCCGATTACAGGGTCAATGGGAAAATCCCCCCCCGTCTCCTTTTAAGTCAATATCTTAGGTCAGAAATAAATCTCCCCAATCCAACGTCAAACTAAATTTAGAATTTATAGGGAGAAGGTCACAAAAGATGAAAATGGCAATGGTAACAGGTGCGCCCAATGAGCTCGAATTTATTACTATCAGGCTGGCCGCCCCAGCCACTGAGATCAAAAAAGGCAGCAAGCTGCAATTAGGAAAGTACCCAATTCTCACATCAGCACCACCGACTCTTGGGTCCACCCAGGAATACCCCCTATGAGCTTGATGGAAGTGCACCAGAAATCGGCTCAAAGCGCCTCCACTAATTGATGGCCAGATTCACCAGCAATCGCCGCGCACCTTCGCCGCTCACGGTGCACAGTCGCTACTTCGCAGCCTACTCACCAATAGCAACAACAATATTGCATTGCGCGGCAGCGAGGCTTTAACGCAGGAGGCTTTTCTTACAGAGTCGAGGACCGACCTGACAGCCTCACTCAGGCACTAAGCCGCTCGTGACCACGGCACATCAACAAGTAGCAAGACCGGAATCGAGGGACCGCCTCTTCTTCCTCGGACTCACGGCGGCCGCCCTCTCCCGCTCCTCGCCGAGCCACAGCACTTAGGTGGAAAGAGGGGGCCACAAAAAAGGATAGCACAGGATATCTGCGCTCAAGCACCCTTGTATTCTCCACGGCACACTCTGACTGTCTCGCCGCGGAGTCACTCAGCTCAGCTCGGCTCGCTCGCACAACCCACATCCACGTCCGTGTCGAGGTGTCAGAGTAAAGGACCCAGCCTCAAGCCGCACCTCACGTGATACACAAGACGTACTACACGTCTCCTACGAGAGGCCGCTTCCGAAGCTTCAATGTTATGGTTACCTCTAATAGCCAGGATTTCGTTTGTTAATAAGAGGTTCAGTTTTGCTCTCATGAGCAGATCACGAGCCCGTCTTGACGGAAACTTTTTAATATAAGGTTGTACTTAATTGAATCTCCTTGTGTTGGGAGCCAAGTGTTGAGTCATTTTGTTGTTTGATGCTATTTCTCTTGTTCTTATCCAGTCTAGTTCTTTCAATTTTTTCTGGATTTTAGTTGGATTTGCGAACAAGGTTTCCTCATCACTTTCAACTGATGCTAAAGTATCTTGATTCGAAGAGAACCAGGCAGTTAATGTTTTGTTGGTACCTTTCTCTGCTTCTTTCAGTATCAGGTTGTATATTGAGTGGTCTTCTGACATTTTACATTTCCTAAATAGCATCAAAGAGTTGATTTTTACTATGCCTCCCAAGGACCGCAAGCTTAGTTCTTGTCTTATCACTGCCACCGATGTAGAATTTGGAAGTCCTAATATTGATCTCCAGAATAAAGCTTCTATTTTTGGCCACAGGGCGGCTGGTAGAGTTGGCATTGCGTCAGCGCCATATGTTAACGATGGGACAACCTTTTTCTTGTAAAACTCAAGGACTGGTAACAACGAAAATTTGCCAAATTTCCTATTGATGGCCTTCCCTTGACCAATCATTTTTGTTTTCAATTGTAAATGAGTCTGCATCGCTTTTTCAGAACTCGAACTGTCCAGGATTACACCTAGGTATCTGAATTCAGTCACCTTTTCAATTGGTTCTTTTGCTAGGTGAAGTGTAACCTTTTCAGATCTTCTGGTGTTGGCCGAAAAAATCATAAATTTGGTCTTTTTTTCGTTTATGTCCAGATTGTTTATCCTCATGTACTACTCAAGGCCGCTCAGCTGGCGTTGCAGCCCAATAGGTGTATGGAACTTTATTACCTGGCTGCCCAATTAAGTTCTGTCTCAAATTGGCTATCTGACGACCCCACCTCTGAGTCAATATTGCTTCAACAGTTGATCTTACTGCTCGCGTCGAAGAAATCCTGTGGCTCCCGTCCGACTGTATGAACGTCCTTCCACTACTCGTGGTCCTTGGCTGAAAAATCTGGTCCCGTGCATTGAAACTATTCCATATGCACCTCCCCTATTCATCTAATGCGCCCATAGCGGCAGATGTATGTAAAACTAGGGAAGACCGGAAGCTATCTGGCACTGGGAGGTATGGGGGCGACATGTTTCAGGGTGGGACATTTAGAGACCTAGATAATAAAGCCCAACAAACGGGGCTACCTAAAGAACAATTCTTGATATACATGAAAGTTAAGGGAGCTGCAGATGGCAGGGGTGGCCGGCTGAACCTGAGGAGACAGATCTGCTGGTCTTAAAGTACATGCGCAAAGATGGCTGGAAACTTGTAACCAGACTATACAGTTGCCTACTAAGTGGGTCAAAGGCCCAAAACCTAAATTTGATGATAGCATTGGAATCCGACATGGGTGCCACGATTACCGACCACGAGTGGGAACTTTTACTCCATTTCCATAAAAAATGTCTCTTGGAATGCAAGATTTAGGCTGCTACAAATTAATGTACTCCATAGTACATATATGACTCCCTCCCCCCCACCCCCACTCCCACAGAGTGGCCAAGTTTAATAAGAATAAGCAGGGACGGAGCCAGCCTCAAACTTTTGTGGGGGCTGAAAGGATTTTTATAAAAGTGGGGAGGGCCACAGGTAATCATCGATAGCACCTGCAACGGCACCACCAGTTGTAGCTTTGATTAAAAATGCATAGATGACAAATTCCTCTTGGTAATTAATGACATTTTGTGCATGTGGGTGATGGCATTCATATAAGGGGAAGAATGTCTTTTACTGTGCAATTTAAAATGTGTCACCCTGGTACAAATACATTCCTACTGCTTTTGAGCCAGTGAACGAAGGTCTCACCCGGCGATGCTACTTTAGGCCATTCATTGTGAACTTTTCAGTGTCATGCAGAGTTTCAATAAGAAAAGCACATTTGAATGTAGAACAACTTTTCCTGTATTGTTTATAGGGGTTTGAATAAAAAAGTCAAGGACTGTACAGCAAATATAAAAAAGGGGATTTATGGAATTTTGTCCTCGGGAGGATCCATGAAGAATTAGTGTGGGTGGTGTCAGTTCAACAGCGGTTTGGCCTAAGGCGCTTTATAAATAAAATACAAAAACAAACATTACATAAACTTCGCTCTGCCCTTCCACAAAAAGTTTCCACAACTTCCGTAACATCCATTTTTGGGTGCTCGATCCTTGCTTACATACAACATTGCGAGTGATGCTAGGCGGCTGTCCAACATTGAACTTCTTAGGTGATTTTTTTTATACATTTCAAAGCAGAAAAGGAGCGTTTGCAAGATGCAGAGGTCACTGGCAAAGTCAATACTAAGTGCATGCACTTTTCCATGGTGGCAACATCCCCACTTTTAAGAATTTAAGGATTTAGCATTGCCATTAAGAATAATCTTTAAAACAGTCATCTCAGACATTAGCTGAGTAGCACGAATGTCAAGCGAGGGGTACATTGAATTTAATTGCTAAATGGCTCCAACACGCAGGAAAGCTGCAGACTCTGGCATAGTCAATGCCTCCACTGCTCTAATTAGACCCAGGTTGTCTATAGTAAAATGACAGCGTACCTCAGCCGAAACTCTATCTACAACTGGCAGAAACACGTGACTTTAATTCTTGTTCGATAGCATTCTCTGAATGGTTACGCTGCCCGATGGTACTAGTTGTTACAAAACAAAATCATCCAAAAGTCCATTTAATTTTCGTTTCCTTGCACATCTGACAGTCGGCACATTTATACCAATTTCACTGCAAAAATCTATGAGCAGCTGCCAGATTCTGTTCCAATCATAACGCGTACTTTGCCAGCTGCCTATCACAGCATCACACAGTGCTTTGCGAGCTTCCTATCACAGCATCACACAGTGCTTTGCAGGTTGCTTATCACAGCATCACACAGTGCTTTGCCAGCTGCCTATCACAGCATCACACAGTGCTTTGCAAGTTGCTTATCACAGCATCACACAGTGCTTTGCCAGCTGCCTATCACAGCATCACACAGTGCTTTGGAAGCTGCCTATCACAGCATCACACAGTGCTTTGCAAGTTGCTTATCACAGCATCACACAGTGCTTTGCCCCTGCTTATCACAGCATAACATAGTGCTTTGCCAGCTGCTTATCACAGCATCACACAGTGCTTTGCCCGCTGCTTATCACAGCATCACATAGTGCTTTGCCAGCTGCTTATCACAGCATCACACAGTGCTTTGCAAGTTGCTTATCACAGCATCACACAGTGCTTTGCCAGCTGCCTATCACAGCATCACACAGTGCTTTGGAAGCTGCCTATCACAGCATCACACAGTGCTTTGCAAGTTGCTTATCACAGCATCACACAGTGCTTTGCCCGCTGCTTATCACAGCATCACATAGTGCTTTGCCAGCTGCTTATCACAGCATCACACAGTGCTTTGCCCGCTGCTTATCACAGCATCACATAGTGCTTTGCCAGCTGCTTATCACAGCATCACACAGTGCTTTGCAAGTTGCTTATCACAGCATCACACAGTGCTTTGCCAGCTGCCTATCACAGCATCACACAGTGCTTTGGAAGCTGCCTATCACAGCATCACACAGTGCTTTGCAAGTTGCTTATCACAGCATCACATAGTGCTTTGCCAGCTGCTTATCACAGCATCACACAGTGCTTTGCCCGCTGCTTATCACAGCATCACATAGTGCTTTGCCAGCTGCTTATCACAGCATCACACAGTGCTTTGGAAGCTGCCTATCACAGCATCACACAGTGCTTTGCAAGTTGCTTATCACAGCATCACACAGTGCTTTGCCCGCTGCTTATCACAGCATCACACAGAGCTTTGCCCACTGCTTATCACAGCATCACACAGTGCTTTGGCCTGTGCAGAATTGATTTGTGGTCAATGTAATTTCGAAGGGATTGTGTCCTCCGACGTATTCCTCATCTTAGATATCTCCTTCCAGCTCTGCTGGCCTCGGAAAATGTTTTCTCTAGAGGGCGCTGCGCGTCGACGTCCTTCGAGTCGATGTCCCTCGACAGCCGGCGTATCGACGTTCGACGTCATCCTGCCTATAAAGGCCGCGCGCAGCGTCCGTTGCTCAGTTCCGTTTTTCCGCGCTTACTCGGTGCCTCGGAATACCGTTGCTCAGTTCTTAGTCAGACTAATCCTATTTACCTCGAGTTATTCGATCCGTACTCGAGGGCTTCCTCGTCGGAACCGACAACTCCTCGATCCGGCTTCAAAAAATGCCGAGATTGTGGGAAAAAGATGTCGTTGACCGATCCTCACAGAATTTGTCTGTGGTGCTTGGGAGCTGAACACCATTGTTCGGAGTGCGAGGACTGTATGTCCATGACAGCTAAGGCCCTGAAGGAGCGTAGGGGGAAGCTGGAGAAAGGTAAGACTTTTAAAGCTTCTTCTTCGTCGACGAAGTCGAGACATTCGTCTCCTCGTCACCATTCGCGCTCCAGGTCTCGGAGTGGGTCTCATCACTCCTCGAGATCGAAGCACTCGAAGAGGAGACGTCGAAGATCCCCTTCTCCGTCTTCCTCTTCCTCTGTTTCGCCAAAAAGAATCCCTTGCCCCACGAAACTTAGTTCCCGGGCTGAATGGGAGGAATTCCGAAAGAATATGATGAGCATCTTCGAGAAAGCGGCCTCGACCCCCTCGAAGACTGCCGAGAGCGATGCTTTGGTCGAAAGACCCGAAGGTCAAAAACGCTGCGAGTCGCAGTACCCGGCGAAAGAAACCTCTCGAGCGCGTTTTGAACCCTCGAGCAGGACTATGACCTCCAAACCTTCCTCGAAGGTTCCGTCGACGCCGTCGACAAGGGTCCCGTCGAGGTCTTCGACGCCGTTGTCGAGGGGACCTTCGACACATGGGTCTGTCGACTCGACACCGGCGTCGACGCCAAGAAAAGTCACGGTTTCCACACATCCAGTGACTATCCCCAGGCCCTCGACGTCGATGACTTCGATATTGTCGAGTAGAATTCCAATTCTGTCGAGGTCCTCGAGGCCTCCACCTCTGTTTTCGACGCCACGCTCGAAGCCTTCGACGTCGGCGTCGACGACATCGACGCTCTCGAGGCCAATAATGACAAGTTCGGCACCCTCTGCCTTGGAAATGGGATTTACTCCCCTTATGAGTTCAGAACAATTGAGAACTATATCCTCAATTTTAGAAGAGGGTGAATTGTCTGAACAAGACATAGTTGAGTTACAGGGACCTGTAACCCCAGTTAGAGAGGAATTTTCCTCTGAAGAGCGCAGATTAAAGGATCTTCATGATTCTTTACATGAGGCAAGTGGGTTAGACACTTCCCCTGAGGTGGAGTTTGCTAAGCCAGACCCGGGGGAGCATGCTGAAACCCCCTACAGAGCCTTAATGGCCAGAATTACAGAGTTCATGGGGTGGTCTGCACCTTCACAATCTTTCCAACAAGATGACCTCACGGATATTCTTGACAAAGGCCCACAGGAGGATCCTGTGGTGCCTTTTCATAAAGCTCTTCAGAGAAAGATCATGACAAACTGGGAAACCCCAGATTTAATACCTGCAGTAAATAAAAAACTGTCTACAAAGTACAGGGTATCTTCCACAGACCCAGAGTTTTTGTCTAAACACCCATCCCCAGAAAGTCTGGTGGTACAAGCAGCATCCTCTACCGATGTCAAGACGGCTTACCCTACAGTCCCACAGGACAGGGACGATAAAAAATATGATGCTATGGCAAAGAAAGTCTTTTCGGCATGTAGCATGGCGTTAAAGTCTGTTAATGCTACTTGCACCCTTGCTAGGTTCAGCCATACACTTTGGGAGTGTGCTTCTACAGCGGCTGACTGCATCCCGGAGGGAGAAGAAAGGGATGTGTTCCTGAATATTATACAGGACGGTAAAGACGCTATGTGCGAATCCCTCCAGACGGGCATTGACTCGGCTGACAGTATCAGCAGAGCAATGGCGGCAAGTACTTCAACCAGGAGATTTGCTTGGTTGAGAAGGTCGGGTTTTGCCCCAGATGTGCAAGCCAGGCTCTTGAACATGCCATTCGATGGCTCTTCTTTGTTCGGGAAAAAGGCGGATGACAGTTTAGAGAAACTGCAAACTTCAAAAGCTGCAGCAAAATCCCTAGGAGCTGCAATCCGTCAGACTCCTTTTCGTTCCACAGGAACCTCTGCGAGGGGCAAGTCCTTTCGCTTCTACTCCGCATTCGGAAGAGGTAGAGGACGACCGGCTCAAAGGGGTCAAAGAAGAACTACCCGAGGTGGACGGGGTAGATATTCTAAAGCCGCAGCAACAGCAGGTGCCTCTTTACCATCGGCATCTGCATCAGCCGCCCCAAAACCACTCTGAGGACTCCCCTCACAGGACACCTGTAGGAGGCAGGTTGACTCAACATCTGGCGGTATGGCAGGCTATCACGTCAGATGCTTGGGCATTGGAAACAGTCGCCCAAGGTTACTGCCTGCCTTTCCTACGTATACCTCAGAGTCATCCACCGGGGATCAGCTCTCAGAAAGCTCCAGATCCGCTCCTCTTGCAGGAAATTTTGGACCTGCTAGAGAAAGGTGCCATAGAACCGGTACCTGTAGCGGAGAGGAACAAGGGCTGGTACTCCCCTTACTTCCTCATTCCGAAGAAAGATGGAGGACTGAGACCCATCTTGGACTTGCGAGAATTGAACAAATTCCTCAGAAAAGACAAATTCAAGATGGTCACTCTTTCTCAGATCCTCCAGGCCCTTCAGTTCCAGGACTGGTTGGTATCTCTGGACCTTCAGGACGCTTATTTCCATGTGCCTATCCATCTCAAACACAGGAAATACCTGAGGTTCGCAATTGGCAACTCTCACTATCAATTTCGAGTGCTGCCATTTGGGCTGACCTCCGCCCCGAGGGTCTTCACCAAGTTAATGTCGGTAGTGGCTGCAAGCCTAAGGAGGGAAGGGATTCACGTCTACCCTTACCTGGACGATTGGCTGATCAGGGCTGTTTCTCCGGAGCAAGCTCAGATCCAGCTAAATCACGTGTGCCACTTCCTTCACAGACTGGGCTTCTCCCTCAATTTAAAGAAGTCACAAATGATAACATCGCAGAGACTCCAGTTCATAGGAGCGATCCTGGATACTTCCCTGGGAAAAGCCTCGCCACCAGAGGTGAGGGCTCAAGATATTCTACAGATGGTTACCAAGTTCCAGCATGCCCAACGTCTCCCAGCCTTCGACTTTTTGAGGATGCTAGGCCTCATGGCATCCTGCATTTTCCTTGTGCCAGAGGCTCGCCTAAGAATGAGATCCCTCCAGTGGGCACTGAGGACTCAGTGGTCACAATTCTCAGGGAGAATGACAGATCTTCTTCAGGTTCCCGACAGAGTAGCTCGAGACCTTCAGTGGTGGGCCTGTCAGGAGAACATTCTGAAAGGAGAACAGTTTTGGCAACCCTGGCCAGAGATAACAGTAGTCACGGATGCCTCACTCACGGGGTGGGGAGCCCACGCCAACGATTTGACCATCAGCGGTCGTTGGTCTCCATCGGAGTCCAGACTACACATCAACCTGTTAGAGCTGAGAGCCATCAGACTTGCGCTGAAGGCTTTCCTGCCAGCTGTACAAGGGAAGAACGTCCTGATAATGACGGACAACGTGGTGGCCATGCATTACCTCAACAAAAGAGGAGGCGTAGGATCACTACCCCTGTGCAGAGAGGCGATGCAGCTCTGGTTTTGGGCAATCCAAGAAGGAATCTCTCTATCGGCAGTTCACCTAGCCGGAGAGAAGAACTTGACAGCGGATGCTCTGAGCAGGCAGAACACAGTCTCCCACGAGTGGGAGCTAGCTCAGGAAGTCCTTCAAGAGATCTTCGCCCTTTGGGGAACCCCTCAGGTAGATCTGTTCGCCACCAGCCTAAACGGGAAATGCGACCTGTTCTGCTCAAGGGAATTTCCTCCGAGAGGAGCTCTGGGAGACGCGTTCATAGTGCACTGGGAGTTTCCGCTTCTGTACGCGTTCCCACCGGTCCCTGTCATTCCTCAAATGATCAGGAGGTTGAGAAGATTCCGTCGAACCATGATCCTAATTGCCCCGGATTGGGCCAGGAGAACGTGGTACCCGGACCTTCTAGACTTGTCCATCTGCCCTCCAATTCGACTTCCACTCAGAGAGAACCTACTCTCACAGAAGGGAGGTCAGGTTCTCCATCCAGACATCAAAACCCTCAACCTTCAGGCTTGGCTTCTGAACGGCTGAGGTACAAGGATTGGGACCTCCCTGATGATGTTATGGAGGTGTTGCTTTCGGCAAGGAGGCCAGCAACAAAGTCTTTATACCGCTGCCGTTGGAACAGATTTGGCAGCTGGTGTAGAGAACAGAATATCGACCCATTTTCATGTGGTACACCAATGGTTTTGTCCTTCCTACTATATTTGGCAAATTCAGGCCTTCAAGTTGGCACCATTAAGGGCTATCTCGCAGCGCTATCCATCTTTAAGCGTACTGCGGAAGAACCATCCTATTTCAAATTACCCTTGGTAATACAGTTTCTAAAGGGGTTAACCAATGTTTATCCCCCAAGACCATTCCAAGTTCCCCTATGGGATTTAAATTTAGTACTAACTTTCCTGATGGGTACACCTTTCGAACCTCTCCATTCTTGTTCGTTAAGATTCCTTACCCTTAAAACTGTTTTATTAATAGCACTTACATCTGCCAGAAGGGTGAGCGAATTACAAGCTCTTTCTTGTAAACCCCCTCATACAATTTTTCACAAAGACAAAGTTGTCCTGCAAGTGAAGCCTAATTTCCTCCCAAAGGTGGTTTCTGAATTCCATATCACTCAGAAGATTACCCTACCATCTTTCTATCCTCCTCCTCACCCGGGGAAAGAGGAAGAGAGGTTACACAAGCTAGACCCTAGGAGGGCTTTAAGTTTTTACATTAGTAGACTAGCCAGGATAAGACAGGCAGACCAGCTGTTTGTAGGTTACACAGGTCACAAGCTGGGGTTACCAATAACTAAGCAGACCATATCCAGATGGATCATTCTAGCCATTCTGGAATGTTATAAACTGGCAGGGAAAGAGCCCCCTCAAAACCTTAGGGCTCATTCGACCAGAGGTATTGCAGCTTCATCGGCCCTCAAAAGAGGCGTGCCGGTTAAAGACATCGGTGCGGCCGCTACATGGTCGTCTGCCCATACCTTTACACGTTTTTACAATTTGGATTCCTCCTCCAGTCAAGAGACTAGGTTTGGAAGGGCTGTACTACATTCTATTCATCAATAGAAGACAGCGTGAAGTCAGTACTCCCTCCTCCGAATATAGAATACTGCTATGGGAGCCTATCTAAGATGAGGAATACGTCGAAGGACACAATCCCTTCGAAGAACAAGTTACTTCTTACCTTGTAACGTTCTTTCGACGGGGTGTTCCTCCGACGTATTCCTCATCGACCCTCCCATCCATCCCCGCAGTTCTACTTCCCTTGTTGTTGCAGCTTACGCTCCTTCAGGGTGATTAGTCTAGTCCAGACAGTAATACTGTGGGCTACAAAACGGAACTGAGCAACGGACGCTGCACGCGGCCTTTATAGGCAGGATGACGTCGAACGTCGATACGGCGGCTGTCGAGGGACATCGACTCGAAGGACGTCGACGCGCAGCGCCCTCTAGAGAAAAAATGTTCCGAGGCCAGCAGAGCTGGAAGGAGATATCTAAGATGAGGAATACGTCGGAGGAACATCCCGTCGAAAGAACGTTACAAGGTAAGAAGTAACTTGTTCTTTTCACTCAATCCATGAGTCAATGACAAATTATCAAATATTATGATGTTGGCCACAAACTCAATAGTATTCACAGTAGCGAGTAGCCCGCGCCCCTATATACGTACATTAGCACTCACATGGACTCCAGACCCCCACACTGGAAATGCTTTTTCGCACATCTACTTAACCGCTCTTTTACAACCGTTAGAGACTGCCATCTGCAAGCCCACCTTGTGTCCGACAGCCCAGCCGAGCGAACTCTCGAATTCGCAGTTTACAGGTCTCCTGTAATTTTAGAAAGAGCACATGTACAGTCGGATGTGACATGTAAACATATACACTCTAGAGTACAGAAAATAACTCCTCAGCCGGCTAAACATCCTGAACAGTATCCACCAACACCAGGTTACATGCCGTGCTTCTGGAACTTTCTGCAGCATCCCCGGTTGAGCACCATTGTGGCTTCCAGACATAACGCTAGCAGCGTCCTAGCACTGCCCCACTACACTGACAACACACAACCCAGCTTTTTGCATGAATTCAAGCAATGCGTCGGCTAGACTAAAGGCATCTAAATGTTCAAGCGGTTGAAAGGTAAGAAAATCCTCACAAATCTCAAAGATATCCCTTGCACAATAACGTGCACAAATGCTCAACGGCTCCACTTTCACACATCACGCGTTTCATCCGCAATAATGCACAACAACATGCCAGCCTGCGGAATGTCACGCACTATATGTTGCAAGATTTGAGATGCACAAATAGCTAATATGAACCTCATGGCTAACATAATTAGTATTCTCTGGCAGAATGTTGATGCAAATACAGGATCAAACCCCTTCACAAGGTGAACTAATTCCAAAAAATGACCTTCACCAAGACAATCATCAGGTTCATCTCTGCCTCTGAATGCTAATCCTGGTCTTGCTGAGACGTCCTATGTATCTTCTATCCTCAGACACTAGCGTTTGATGAGATTTGGACATTTTGGCTAAACTACTGCCATCTCTTTTACTTTGCCTGGAAGCCTCCCATCGAGCCATGCTGTTGAAAGGGGACTTGCCTATAGAGTGCTTCTCGAAACGGCCCAGCGAGTGCTTCCAGTTTCTAAAACCAATTCAAACAACAAACACTGCTTCTACACTGTCATGAGCTGGCGAGAACACGCGGCACGCATAGCAGAAACGTGCATCTTTCTCCAGCCAACAGTACCTTGGGTACCATTCTGGACAAAAGGACCGATATACTCTTGGCCAAACAATGGTTTGGGGAAAACTGCAAGTTGAGGTCACTTTTGCATTGTCTTTAGTTGGTGTATCTCAACATTACCATCTGTGCTGTGGGCAGGTTCTTTGGGCAAGTGTTGTCCTGTGCTCGTGGCGGTTGGCTGCTTAGCTATTTCGGATAACATAGCTGCCGAGTCTTTTCTACTTTCCTTTGCTTTTGGTACATGGTCTACAGTTGATGCCGTAGGGACAGTACCACAACATGTGGAAAGCGTGGCTTGCCTACACTTGCTTCTGCGGTTTGCACTGTCTTCTGATTTGCTCGCCGCCATCATTAATGGTCACCATCGTTGGCTGATATGCCCTGGCTCTCAGGTTCGCCTTTTCTGTGGGTCTCTGTTTTCCCTGGAGTTTCGCCTCCCTCTGGCTTGGGTAGCCAGCGGTATGTATCTGAAGTGGCCTGCTCTCAAGTGACCTAAGAACAGTGATGCATGGGAGTTAGTGTTACATCACTCGCTTTGGAAATCCAAAAAAGACCATATCAAGGTGATTATGGTACAGGGGGCTACATCAGGTGTGCAGACAAGCATATGAGTCATAATAGGAGTGTGTGTATACAGACCGGCAATGCCTAACCTCGTGGCAGCTGCCATAGTACAGGTAAAGAAGAAAGAGTGCAGTGGGTACACAAAAGTGTAGGGGTTGCTTCCAATTGCACATCCTAAAAGTAACTGATGTATGGATATCAAATGCATGCAGGTTCAACATAGAGTGAAAATAACATTATTGCAGGCTGAGTGCATGGGGAATGTGGGCAGATAAAGAATAGTGGGGAGTCGAGTAGGTGTGTGTCGGGCACATTGAGGGAGGGGAAAGGAGTTACGAGCAGGCATTTGAGAGGGGCACACGTATTTTATTTCTGCATTGTTCCCAGGTTAGCGGTCAAACACATTTCCTTCTGGTGCTCCCAAATGTTGGAATTACAGGGAAACATGGCCAATCACATAGTCTCCGGCCCTGTAAGCCCTAGTGTCAGCACAGCTCGCTCCTTAGTCTCTGGGCCTGTCGGCCCTAGTGTTGGTGCAGCTCGATCCCTAGTCTCCGGCCCTGCCAGCCTTAGTGTTGGCACAGCTCGTTCCTAGTCTCCGGCCCTGTCAGCCCTAGTGTTGGTGCAGCTCAATCCCTAGTCTCTGGCCCTGTCAGCCCTAGTGTTAGCACAGCTCGCTCCTTAGTCTCCGGCCCTGTCAGCCCTAGTCTTAGCACAGCTCGCTCCTTAGTCTCTGGGCCTGTCAGCCCTAGTTTTGGTGCAGCTCGATCCCTAGTCTCCATCCCTGTCAGCCCTAGTGTTGGTACAGCTTGTTCCTAGTCTCCAGCCCTGTCCCCTCTAGTGTTAGCACAGCTTGCTCCCTAGTCTCTGTGCCTGTCAGCCCTAGTGTTAGCACAGCTCGCTTCCTAGTCTCTGGGCCTGTCAGCCCTAGTGTTAGCACAGCTTGCTTCCTAGTCTCTGTGCTGGTCAGCCCTAGTGTTAGCACAGCTCGCTCCTTATTCTCCGGCCCTGCCAGCCTTAGTGTTGGTACAGCTCGATCCCTAGTCTCCGGCCCTGTCAGCCCTAGTGTTGGTACAGCTTGTTCCTAGTCTCCAGCCCTGTCACCTCTACTGTTAACACAGCTCGCTCCCTAGTCTCTGTGCATTTCAGCCCTAGTGTTAGCACAGCTTGCTCCTTAGTCTCTGGCCCTGTCAGCCCTAGTGCGGTGCAGCTCGATCCCTAGTCTCTGGTTCTGTCAGCCCTAGTGTTAGCACAGCTCGATTCCTAGTCTCCAGCCCTGTCAGCCCTAGTGTTGGTACAGCTCGTTCCTAGTCTCCGGGCCGTCAGCCCTAGTGTTAGCACAGCTCGCTCCTTAGTCTCTGGGCCTGGCAGCCCTAGTTTTGGTGCAGCTCGATCCCTAGTCTCCGGCCCTGTCAGCCCTAGTGTTGGTGCAGCTTGTTCCTAGTCTCCAGCCCTGTCACCTCTAGTGTTAGCACAGCTTGCTCCCTAGTCTCTGTGCCTGTCAGCCCTAGTGTTAGCACAGCTCGCTCCCTAGTCTCCAGCCCCGTCACCTCTAGTGTTAGCACAGCTTGCTCCCTAGTCTCTGTGCCTGTCAGCCCTAGTGTTAGCACAGCTTGCTCCCTAGTCTCTGTGCCTGTCAGCCCTAGTGTTAGCACAGCTCGCTCCTTAGTCTCTGGCCCTGTCAGCCCTAGTGTTGGTGCAGCTCGATCCCTAGTCTCTGGCCCTGTCAGCCCTAGTGTTAGCACAGCTCGATTCCTAGTCTCTGGCCCTGTCAGCCCTAGTGTTGGTACAGCTCGTTCCTAGTCTCCGAGCCGTCAGCCCTAGTGTTAGCACAGCTCGCTCCTTAGTCTCCGGCCCTGTCAGCCCTAGTGTTGGTGCAGCTTGATCCCTAGTTTCCGGCTCTGTCAGCCCTAGTGTTAGCACAGCTCGCTCCCTAGTCTCAAGCCCTGTCAGCCCTAGTGTTAGCACATCTCACTCCCTGGTCTCCGGCCCTCCCAGTCCTAGTGTTAGCACAGCTTGCTCCTTAGTCTCTGGGCCTGTCAGCCCTAGTGTTAACACAGCTCACCCCCTACTCTCTGGGCATGTCAGCCCTTGTTGTTGGTGCAGCTCGATCCCTAGTCTACGGCCCTGTCAGCCCGAGTGTTAGCACAGCTCGCTCCGTAGTTTCTGGGCCTGTCAGCCCTAGTTTTGGTGCAGCTCGATCCCTAGTCTCCGGCCCTGTCAGCCCTAGTGTTGGTACAGCTTGTTCCTAGTCTCCAGCCCTGTAAGCCCTTGTGTTAGCACAGCTCTCTCCTTAGTCTCTGGGCCTGTCAGCCCTAGTGTTGGTGCAGCTCGATCCCTAGTCTCCGGCCCTGCCAGCCTTAGTGTTGGCACAGCTCGTTCCTAGTCTCTGGCCCTGTCAGCCCTAGTGTTGATGCAGCTCGATCCCTAGTCTCTGGCCCTGTCAGCCCTAGTGTTAGGGCCAGGGACTAAGGAGTGCGCTCTGCTGTCAGCCCTAGTGTTAGCACAGCTCGCTCCTTAGTCTCTGGGCCTGTCAGCCCTAGTTTTGGTGCAGCTCGATCCCTAGTCTCCAGCCCTGTCAGCCCTAGTGTTGGTGCAGCTCGATCCCTAGTCTCTGGCCCTGTCAGCCCTAGTGTTAGCACAGCTCACTCCTTAGTCTCTGGGCCTGTCAGCCCTAGTTTTGGTGCAGCTCGATCCCTCGTCTACAGCCCTGTCAGCCCTAGTGTTGGTACAGCATGTTCCTAGTCTCCAGCCCTGTCACCTCTAGTGTTAGCACAGCTTGCTCCCTAGTCTCTGTGCCTGGCAGCCCTAGTGTTAGCACAGCTCGATCCCTAGTCTCTGGGCCTGTCAGCCCTAGTGTTGGTACAGCTTGTTCCTAGTCTCCGGCCCGTCAGCCCTAGTGTTAACACAGCTTGCTCCTTAGTCTCTGGGCCTGTCAGCCCTAGTTTTGGTGCAGCTCGATCCCTAGTCTCCGGCCCTGTCAGCCCTAGTGTTGGTACAGCTTGTTCCCTAGTCTCTGTGCCTGTCAGCCCTAGTGTTAGCACAGCTCGCTCCTTAGTCTCTGGCCCTGTCAGCCCTAGTGTTGGTGCAGCTCGATCCCTAGTCTCTGGCCCTGTCAGCCCTAGTGTTAGCACAGCTCGATTCCTAGTCTCCGGCCCTGTCAGCCCTAGTGTTGGTACAGCTCGATTCCTAGTCTCCGGCCCTGTCAGCCCTAGTGTTGGTACAGCTCGCTCCTTAGTCTCTGGCCCTGTCAGCCCTAGTGTTGGTGCAGCTCGATTCCTAGTCTCCGGCCCTGTCAGCCCTAGTGTTGGTACAGCTCGTTCCTAGTCTACGGGCCGTCAGCCCTAGTGTTAGCACAGCTTGCTCCTTAGTCTCTGGGCCTGTCAGCCCTAGTGTTAGCACAGCTTTCTCCCTAGTCTCTGTGCCTGTCAGCCCTAGTGTTGGTGCAGCTCGATCCCTACTCTACGGCCTTGTCAGCCCTGGTGTTAGTACAGCTCGTTCCTAGTCTCCAGCCCTGTCAGCCCTAGTATTAGGCCCAGAGACTAGGGAGCGAGCTGTGTCAACACTAGGGCTGACAGGCTCAGAGACTCAGAGTCTCCAGCCCTGTCAGCCCTAGTGTTAGCACAGCACGCTCCCTAGTCTCTTGGCCTGTCCGGCCTGGTGTTAGCACAGCTCGCTCCCTAGTCTCCAGCCCTGTCAGCCCTAATGTTAGCAGAGCTCGCTCGCTAGTTTCTGTGTACTGTCAGCCCTAGTGTTAGCACAGCTCGCTCCTTAGTCTCCAGCCCTGTCAGCCCTAGTGTTAGCACAGCTCGCTCCCTAGTCTCTGTGTCTGTCAGCCCTAGTGTTGGTACAGCTCGCCCCTAGTCTCCAGCCCCGTCACCTCTAGTGTTAATACAGCCTGTTGGGTGTCGCCTGCTGCGTTCCTAGTTTTAGTCCTTGGAGTTCGATTATTGTACACACTTTAATTAATTTCACAGAATGGATGATACCCAGAGAGATGGCACTGATCCACCAGAATTTTAGGAGGGCAGGCCTTGGTCCTGCTTGAAGGGGAGGGGCATAGGGCATATTTTAGGAGTTTGAAGGCCCCCAAATTGAACTAAGCTGCATTTAATGGGTCAGAGTGCTGTGCCCAGGGAGGAGAGGGGCCCGGATAGACCACTGCAAGTAAGTGAGGGGGCTTTGAGCCAGTGTCACTTAATGCAGATTCAGAAAACGCGTGAAACTGGAGCTCCAGCGCATAGAGGGGTGGGGGTGGAATGCAAGCGCTTTATGATCCGCTGCTTGGGCCTCATGCATTACATTTTTGGCGACTTGGGGACAGTTCTAGCCTGCGTGTGTTTTGTCGGAATAAACTAATTGCTGGTCCAGTTCATGGCTGCACATTGTGGAGGATATAGATTAAACACGCATTGGCAAAGGCCAACAGTTTGGGCATCTGCTAGGCACTGTTACTACCTGGCTATGAAATTGCAACAGCTGGAAAAGGGTGTGATTACATGGACATAGGACAGCAACGCTTGGCAAATGCTAATGCTGAGACCCAATCCCAGCTGCTGGCTTTGTTAATGCTGGTTTTTAGCAAGGCTTCAGTGCAAGTAAGAGATACTAATCGCGCACTAAAAGCGCTTTGAAGCACTTCACTTGTGTATAAGCGCTTTACAAATAAACAATTACAATCAAGTGGCTGAAGCCGCACTCAAGACATGTTTATTGCACGATCCCACTACAAAGTGACAGGATGACCGATGGCGCCTATTAAGGGAGTGTATACATGTTCAGCATGATCTGGGCTGTAGATCCGATAGCCTGAAAAATAGCACGTGGTAAACCTCCCGCCCACATTTTCGCAAGGGGGTAGTGATGTGGAAGTTTCTCTGGCAGCGCATCGGGCTCAAGTGTAACTTTTCATTTTTAAATGAGAAATGTGCGTTCCCATTACAAAGAATGCATTGTGAACACTTCATGGTCCCATCCTGCTCGCATGATAGCTTTTTCCTATGCACTATTACGTTTCCCCTTGTTTAGCCCATTGGAATAGAAACATGTACCCCCCCCCCCCCCCTCCTGTGGCGCTGTCGTGCCCAGAATCCATTCCGTCCCCTTTGTCTGGTTCATTAATGTTGTCTGCCTGGATTGGCTTACGGTGGGGGCGGGCTGGAGCAGCCCCTCAGATTGTTCTCAGCATAACCCCGGCATCCGTCCATTCATAACCAACACATACCCATAGCTCATTCCCTTTTCCCCAGAAAAGCGTAGAATGAGACCTGTTTGTTTGTTGGCATAAAAAGGCCGCAGATTTATTCCACAATAACACAAAACCAAACTGCACACATTTGTGGAAAAATTGTTCGCAAGCTGCAGCGACTGCTCTGTGTCCAAAAGAACCTGCTTCCCCCTTTCCTTCCCCAAGAGTCCAGAAATAGGCCCAACTCTCCCAACCTTTGCGTCCGAGCCTCTCCTGCCACTGCAGGTGCTCCTGAGCGGGGAGAGTGCCGTTTCCTTTGGGGAAGCTGAGCCGTAGTTGTTCCTCCCAGGCGCCCCTGCCGCTTAGGCTCCCAAGGGGTGCTGGGTCTGAGAAGAGCAAAGACCCTACCTTCTTTCTCCTGGCTCCTCCGGAGTCTGTCTCCTGTGTTTGTCCGGCCAAACACCGCCACGCCACGTGTGGGTTACCGCCCACCGTGGCTCCCCCTTTGCTCCTCCTCTTACATTTCCAAGATTTTTTGCAAATATTCCAGAAAAACAAGTCCATACCTAATGGTGATAGGTGTACCCCATCTTTTAGGAAGTATTCTGGAGATTTCAAATTAATCAGACCGTGTCTGATCTGCCCAAAACCTCTGCCCTTGCAGAACTTCGACATTGCACAGTTTAGTTTGCGCCTGGATCTCTCCACTGCTTGGTGCTTATCCGCGCCTCTCCATTCTAGCCTTGGAATGATCTCTGACCAAACTATCTCTGTTTCCCCCAGTTGTCCTGCCAGCTCCTGTAACGAGAACATCATCTCCCGCATGAGAGCCCCCCTCCCTAAACTTGTCAAATCATTCCCCCCACCCAAGTGAATGATCAAGATGTCAGGTTTTTGCTTAGTGATCAATAACTTGCGCACCTGCCCTTGTAGTTGCACCCATTTCATACTTGGCACCCCTTGCCACCCAATCATGAACTCGCCCGCCGTCAGCTTTTCCTGTTCCGCTGTCCAGCTTGCCCCTGCCCTAGACACAAATGAGTGTCCTATTAACCATACAGATATCTTCCTCCTTCGGGCTGGTGCTAATGGGAGAAAGAAGAAGGCATGTCAGCCTTACATTTTTTCAGGCCTAATATATCTCTTAAAACAACCAGATTTCCATCTCTCGATTTGCCTGATTGCTACTTCCCCCATCCCCAAAGCTGCGGCCAATGTAGCGGCCCCGATCCTGAATGAGTGTTCCAAATACCCCTTCCGTCTCCCCAATTCCTTCTAGAGTCAGCTCCATTACTCTCCTAAACTGAAAGCGACTTAGTGCGGACCCATCCTGGTGGATGAGTAGCGGAGCCTCTTTTATAGATGGAGGTCTCACTTTGAGGAATCCTGCGACTGATTTGACCGGGCATACCGGGCTCCCTGCAATGGGCTGTAGCGACACTGTACACCCCTTGCCTTCCTGGTCTGTTTTTGACTTTTTCAACCACAATGTCACCTGCACCTCTGAACATTGTATGTCCTGCATTTGCAAAAACCTTGTGCCCTTCGCACCTCTGTTCTCTGGGACCAGCTCACTCACCCTGACTGCCCCGAAGAATGCCAGTGTAAATGCTGCTTTGAACAATGCCACTTCGAAACCCCTGTGACAGACTTGCTCCAGACAGGCCACCACCCTCTGTAACTTGACAAAATCTATGGGCCGCCTTTCGTCTCCTTTGGGCTTCACTTGCTTGGCCCAACCTTTCATGGCATACAAATATAATGTTCCTTGGTAGGATCACTCATTCCCCCCAGTTTAGAATAATGGGCGATAGCTGCCAGGTGATCTGCCATCCATGACCTGGTTTTTCCTTCATGCCACCCCCATCCCACAAAGGCCCTCACCGGTCTCTCCTGCTGGTTTTCTCCCAGCACTCTGTGTTTGAATTTCAGGTACCGTGCCCAGCATGCCTGATACCTCTTTGTCGTACCTGGTGCCAGTGCCGTCTGAATCAGGGAACTCAGATTCCCCCAATCATGTCCCACCACTGCGTTTCGAACGGTGTCATCCCTTTTTCTGCTCCTGGACAACACTCCCACTGTAAACGAGAGAGAGCATCAGCCGCTGTGTTCTGGAACCCACCTCAATGTTCCATTTTAGCATACATCTGTGAAGTTCCCTTAACAACCGTAGAACCCTAGAGCCGCTGGCAGATCCTTGATTATCTGACCCACTGCTAAATTGTCTGACCAAAGCATGACTTTGCTGTCCCTCAGCTGCTCCCCCCACAGTTTGAACGCCACCACGATGGGAAAGAGTTCCAACAGCGTGATGTCCCTGGTGACCCCTTGGCAATGCCATTCCTTTGGCCATGCCGCGCCGCACCACTTCTTGTCCAGGATTGCCCCAAACCCCAGAGCCCCTGATGAGTCTGTGAACAACTAGCGCCTGTCCTTGCTGTTGCTTTCAGTTCTCCACATTCGCACCCCATTGAAGCTGTCTAGAAACGTCCCACATGGCCAAGTCCTCCCGTACCTCAGAACCCAACCTGACATGTTGACCTGCATGCTGTAGCCCTACCATTTTCAGTTCAATACTCCTTGCAAATGCTTTACCTACTCGGGTGACTTTCCCTGAAAAATTGAGATTGCCTGCCATGACCTGGAGTTCTTTCAAGGTTGCTTTCTTCTTGCACCTTAAACCCTTGATGCATTCCTTCAGTTTTGCTACCATGTCTTGCGATAGCCTGCCTTCCTCTTTTACAGTGTCAATTTCAATTCCTAGAACAGTCAGACAAGTCACTGGGCCCACTGTTTTTTGCCTGGCTAGTGGGACCCCCATTACCTTCATCAACCTCTGAAAAGTACACATGATTTCCTCACACTCTGTCCCCCCTTTTTTCCCCGATGAACAGAAAATCATCCAGGTAATGTACCACTGACCCTATCTGGCATTCTGGTTTTATTGTGAACTCTAAAAAGGTGCTAAATGCTTCAAAATAGGCACATGAAATGGCACACCCCATCGGTAAACATTTGTCATAATAATATAGCTCTTGTACCATAAAACCCAACAAATGCTGAGTTTCTTTATGAATGGGCAATAACCAGAATGCTGACTCGATGTCCGCCTTTCCCATGAGAGCCCCTCTTCCAGCTGCTCTCACCATTTCTACTGCATCATCAAAGGATGCATAATGTACTCTGCCCCTCTCTTCGCCAATCCCATCATTGGCTGACTCCCCATCTGGAAATGACAGGTGATGTATCAGCCGGTATTGCCCTTTCTCTTTTTTAGGGACAAGCCCTAATGGCAAATTTACCAGATTAGGCATTGGGGTTGCGTGAAAGGACCCGCCACCCGGCCTAAGACCACCTCTTTGGCTACCTTCCGAGCCACCACCTCTGGCATCTCTAAGGCTGACCGCAGGTTGCGCGCCTCGGTGCCCTTTCTCCTTTGCGCACATGGGATCCTGAACCCCCACCTGAAGCCTTCCCACAGCAACCTAGCATCTTCAATGTTATGATACGTATTCACCACAGAGTCATCGCTTGCAAGTTGACCGGGGTTGGCAGCCCACCTTTAATCAAATCATTAAACATTCTTTCTGGAGTAAACTTTGACAGCATGTTATTAACTTCATTCTTTTTTAACCTTGCTTTTCTCTTTTGGGCTGCCCCTGCGTCTCCCTTCGCTGGCCGAGGAGCTGCGCTCCTTGTTATTCCCTCCCCGCGGGTGTTTGAATCGGCAATTTCTGCCAAATGGGCAACCTTCATCCGAATTGACACTCCAGTATTCAGCTTGCTCCCCCTGGTAGCTGGTTTTGCTGTTCCAGGAGGAGTGCCCGCGAAAGGACGCCCTCCCTCACCGGGTGTAACCACCCCTGCCCCTCCATACCTGGGGCTTCTCTACTGTGGTTTTTTCACCCCCTTCACCTGTGAGCACCAGTTTATCCAAAACCCAGTCCACATCCATTTCATCCCAAGATAAAGCTGGCCACACCTGCATTTTTAAGCGGAATGCCTGATCATACTGTAGCCAACCTTCGCCCCCCCCATTTTAGATAAATATCATGGATGTAATGGCCATATGACAGCATTTCTGAAGCATCCTGTGGGTATTTCTCTATCATTATTGAAGTATATACCAAGAAAGCCTTTATCCAATTACGAATGGATGCCTCAGTCTTGGGTGTCTCCTTATCCCTTTTCTCCTCTTTCTCAGATAATTCTTTTAACCCGTTACCCAATGGCTCCATCCCCACAAAATCCAGGATTTCTATGAACTCTTTCCTCCATACCCTCTCCTTGGCTGTCATTGGTATGTGCCATGACAAGGAATTCACTGACACCCTAACCGGTGCAAACCCCAGCATTGTCCTTCCATACTGTGTCATAGTACCCCATACTCCATCCTGTCCCGCATTGGTAACCTGAGGTACTCCCGTGTTGGCTACCCCTTGCCCCCACCATATGGGGTGGCTGAGCTGCCCCTCCCGCAGCTGATCCCAACTGGTTCCCCGGGCCACCCCCACCTATTGGGTTTGCGCCGGTCACTGCTATGGGCTGTTGGCTTAGAGGAGACTGCACTGCCATGAGGCTCCCGGTGTCCACAATAACCGCTGAGCTGGCCCCCCCTGACTCTGAGGTTGGTGACTCCCCCCATTCAAGGTTGGTATAGTGGGCCATCCCCCAGGCCACTGCATCCCTGTTCCTGGCACCCCAGGCTCGAGAGGCTCCCCGATTGTTGATCACCCCCAGGTCCCCCACCCCCTGGGCCCGGTGTTACCCCTCTCTGCTGCAATACAGTTGCCCCGCTCCCCATTTGGTTAAATGCATTGACATTCTCACTCAAGAGTGGCCCATTGCCCCCACTCCCCCAGGCTTGCATACATTGCAACACCATACCTTTCACCACCTCCAAGGATGCGAGTCTGTCCTCCCTCACGGCCACCGTTCTGGTTGCAGGCGTGTTGGGCGATCCTTGGTTCATGGGCGTCATCACAGGTGCAGGCGCCGGTACGGCTACAACCTCCTGTTTCCTTCCTTTGCCTCTTGCTGCCGCCGCCCTCGCTTTCTTGTTATTAGCAGCTTGCTCTTTGCTAGCCTTGGCCCTCTGTGTCATCACTCTTTTCCTCTTTCCAGTTGGTTCCTCCTCTTCTTCCCCCAGTCCTTCTTCTTGATCCTGTATCTCTTCTTCATCTTGAAACATTAGTGGCGAATCAGGCCTCTCACTGGTGCCTGGCTGTTCTTCCCCTGGTTGGTTGACCAAGGCTTCCATCCAGTTGCTGCCGTGCTTAGCCACTACCAATTTGGCCATTGAGATGAAAGCTTCCAAATCCATGTTTTTGTGGTTGTCTGTTTATGGTAAGCTCTCCTTTGCAACGTTCTGTCTGTTCCTTTTGTCAGTCTAGCCCCGTGTGATCTGTGCCCACGTGCTCCTCTCGTGAAGAGTAGCGAGTTCGCTTTGTGCGGCATATTTGCAGAGAACGTGCTTTTCCCTTGAACTGCGGGACGATGCTGTGATGGCGATAGTGATAATAATGTTTGTTCCCAGTCCTTGCTTGCTTCTTAAGTGCCAGTGCCCCCAAAGCTCCTGCGCAGCTGCTGCAAGCTCTGTGCGGCTCTTCGCCGATTCACCCTTCTTCCGGGATGTTCTGTGTACCTCAACAGCGACTCTGAGGCCTTTCTTGGCAGCTCTCCAGTCGCCCGCCGACTTGCACAAGTTCTGCGGTAACTTTGTTAGCTGCTCTGCCCCCTTGTTTCCTTCCGCTAGCCGCGCCCCGGCGTGCCTCCTTCACCGAAGACCTTTCTTCGCTGAAGACGTTCGGCTGCTGTATGCACCTCACGGCAGCCCCTCCGGTGGCTGGCCTGAAGTGGCTCCTCTCACCCGGCAGCGCTGCCCCTGATGCGGGAAGGTGTCCCTACCCGGTTCGCTTGCCGGGCGTGCACAGGCTCCTCTCCCTCGCAGCTGTGTTTAGCCAGGCTGGCCGGTGCAGTGCCTGCAGCTGCTCCTCTCGTCCCCGGAGTTGCTGCCCCGACAGGTCGCTCGGTGTCCTCTGTAGCCTGCAGCTGTTTTCCCACGGCGGCGATGTCTGCTGTCGCTCGGTGTCGCCTGTCCATGTATTCTGTAGTTCTCTTGATTCCGTTGCTGCAGTTCATCCGACCTGGTTGTGAAAACGAAACCTCCTTCTGGTGTGCAACGAGCAGGTGTCCCACGGCTGCAGCTGGATGCTGCCTTCCGTGCTGACCCCGCTCATTATAAAGGGGAATCCCCTCCCCTTTCTTTTGTTTGCCTTTCGCGGGCTTTCCCCAAGATCTGCCGCGCTTTCCTTTTCACAGGCTTTCCTTCCTTTTGCCGCCTTTGCCCCCGGCGCCTCCCCTTCCTTCCAGTGGGGGAGGCCAAAGTGAGGACACTGCCTGGGTTATCGGGGGTTCCTCCTCCATTTTGCTGTGCCTTGTGTTCGTCGTCACTGGCAAAGTCCCCTAAAACAGAGTCAGATCGTCTAATGTCACCTGGGGGGCTTTATGAGATCACCTCCCTCTAAAAGGAATTCTCTCTGGGCCTTTAACCAAAGTCGCCAAAGTGTGGAGCAGCAGATCCTGTGCGAAAAAAGGGAAAACATTGGGAATAGGGGAATTATATCTGCGCACAGTTCCGCTCCCTCTATCCTCCTGCCCCCATGGTCACTGCACACCTGCAGGATGATGGAAGCAGCGCTGTGAGGCCACAGCACACCCACTGGCATCGGAGCGACAGGGAGAGAACAGAAGACATGAGGGAACGCCAGAAAACTCAGACTCCATGCTCTTCCCAGAGACCCGGTGTCTCCGGGTTAAACCTGGAGGTTAGGCAAGTATGAGTGCACGACGAAAGTTAATGAACCTGCCTCAATCGCTCGCTCGCTGGCTTTTAAAAGTGCTCCAGGCTTCAGTCCTGCTGCTGGAGGGGTCTCGTCGGCTGGCTGGGTGGCATCCATAAGCCAACACCAACATCAGGCGTCCTTTTATGCCCCCAAGCAGTGCAGTGGGTGGAAAGCTGATAAAATGGTGACACCAGGGCACGCAATTTACTTTCAATGTAAGCACATCAAAGCCAGCGCCAGCACCTGCTGCCTCGCTGGTGCCAAGAGACGGCCTGGGTTGGCAATCCCTACACATATTTTGGGAGGGCTTCAGCCCACTCAAGCCCATGCCTGGCACCGCCCCTGAGAAATAAGTGTTCTTCCTGCCCATGGTGTCACCTCAATGATGCAAACCTAATCCCCATGTTCTGGAGCTGTTCCAAGGCACAGGCTTTCTGGCCCACAGTAGAGCACGCCTGCAGGTCAGCTGGTATGGTGGGATATAACTGGAGCCTGCTCGAGTGCTTGCTTGGGGCATACCCTAAGAAGAGGGAAATCGGGCATATCCCCAGGTTCATGGACCTGGCCTGTATCCTCGCTAAACGCTGCATTGCCATGTCCTGGAAACGTACGGGCGGCCCACAATACAAACAGTGGCATACAGAACTTGAAACTTGGTGTGACGCTGAGACAAGGGCATGGGCTGGATATTTACAGGGCCTGGAAGAACCCCATATGGTAACCTATGAGTCATAGAAGCCACTTGCATTTACTATGTTTCATCCCTCCGATGACAAACCCCCATGCACTCCTACCTGATGTCATACCACTCTTTACTGGTAGTGGGTGAACAACCCCCCCCCCCAATCAGAGGCCCCATCTACACTATTGTCTTTGACCCTCTTGATCACGCAACCAGATGTGCCCACACCCCCACCATGCTCAAGTAAAGCCGATTTCCTCAGTGCACCCTGTATAAGAACCTAGTCATGTAGCCCGGAAAGTTTGGTTTGTCGTTTGTTTTTTTCTTCTTCCTGTTTATCTTAGTAATGGTATACTGCGCATTATCTTGTCGCATAACAATCTCTGCTTCACATGTAACCTGCTATTGTCATTTGCGGATGTGTTCTAATGCTGTACTGTTATCTATACTAAATGCCAATAAACAAGTTTAAAAATAAAAAAATAGTCACAGCGCCATGCTCTATTGGTGAGCTTGGTAGGAGGGGGACATTTTGGAAATTGGAAGACTTCCCACCAGGCATGCTGCCTCCTCTAGGGCAGTAAAAGTAGACGTTACGTGTCAGGCAGTACATGCAAGAGGTGGCTGCCCTTTCCAAACTCTTATTGCCCTCTATGGAGGACTTGCTTATTGGGACATCCGGACACTAACATTACAGGCCATTCGAACCCAACAGGAAAGCTGTGAGAGAGGATAGCGCTTGGGTGCGCACAGACAAATAGAGCACTGTATCTGCCGGTGGTGGGTGGAAGAGTGGGTGACGCAGAAAGAAACATAGCGCCTTGCATCAAGTAGGGTGCTGGAAAGGCGCTGCAGTACCGTGATGTGGCTTGAGATTAGTTGGATCTTAGTGACTGTCCAGCAGACAGCCATCTTAGAAAGCCTGACATGTGACTGAATCTACCCAAACCGTACGAGCTCCAACACCGTCAGCCTCTCTGGGAGAGTCCTTGACCTCATTTGGTCTACAGAGGGCGACAATGAGGGGGTAGGGCAGGGACGTCATTTAGGGGTCGCAACTTTTTTTTTTTTTGTAATGCAAGCTCCTGGGCTATGGCCAGCACCTTGTGGCTCTTTACCTTCTGGAGGGGCTGGCTTTCATGTTCAGGCTTATTAAAAACAAGAAAAAGAAGAACAGAGTGCCACAAGTCTAGCACTCTCAGCACTGATCCTAAATAAGAAAGAATAGGGAATACCAAATCATGTGTCTTTCTGGAATTCTATACAATAATTTCTAGACCCATTAGAGGTTTATTTCAGGCCCACTTCAGGGGGTGAGTCACTGATTTAGTCTGTTCTTAAACGCCTCAACTCAGCCTTTCATAGTTCTGAGGTCGATAAATGAGTACCAACACAGGTTGGGTGATATTGGGTGTATATTTTTTCTATATAAAGCGCTTAAGCGTAAGTGCTATATAATAACACAACATTATCATTTGGTCATGGACGTCTGCTTGCATTCACAGTAATGTGGTAATATGGGCCTATGCACACTGATCTTAAAGAAACATATGACGATCCATTCTTGTATGAAATGTACATCACATTACAGTGATATCATAACCATATTTTTCGTAGTGTACAATGCTATGTGATGCCACTTCCTGTTGTGTCAAAGAGTGAAAGGTTGTGTTCCTTCGCTTCCCGCGATATCACTTTGTGGTGGGGTCAAATGACATCTGTCATCAGGGGGTCAAGGGTCGTGTGATATCACTTCCGCTACCCCTGGCATTTTGGTGAAATGACATCCCTGGGGTTGGGGTGGGCACCGTCGGGAGATAGGTTTGAACGCCCCTCACATGCATGTACCCTTGAATTGTGTCCTGCACATGCAGGGATGAGCCATTTATACATTTCTATGTGAGCAGCAAGGATGATTTGTAACTCACTTTCCATGGAAACGAACTTGAAAGAGATTGCAATGTCTGCCATTTTCAATGGCCAATTGCAATATCCGTTTTGTTCTATGCCACTTCGAATAGCACTGGTTTTGCATGTGCAAAATACTTCCGTTTAGTTGGACCCTGATTTTTTTCAATCTGTTCCTGTATAGTTTGTATGCTTTAACTAAGGATGATATGTTGATTAAAAAGAAGAAAAATACATGTAACACGGAAACCCATTTAAAATATTGCTAAAACAGTGTGTTGTAAGTGGAACATTGTATATTCTTTAACCAAACTATTCAGCTTTGGCAAAATACTTGACAATCTATGTTGTATTCAACCAGATACCAAATATGCTGTTTGGTACCCCCTAGTATAAATTTGTTTGCACTTAAGACTTGTAAGGGCTAATGACCAACATGAATAAACAAAGAGGGGGGAGAATCCCTGGTAGGCATCTGTGGATGGGGACATTAAACTGGAAACATAGTATTAAGGTCCACACTGCAGTGAATGAAGTTAGTTCACATTTGTTTCAATTACTTTAAACTGTTGCATGTATCTGAACAGATATCACGCATGAAGAATTTCCAATTTTTCATTCTAGATGCAATCATGTTAATCACACATGTGTGATTAAAAATTCTGAATTATTTAGATATAACATTTGAGAATTCAAAATTCAGGGAAGCATTTGAGAATTCAAAAGAACTAAAGACTTTTAAACAACTTATACAAAAAGATTTGTGAAACAAAGGAACATACTAAATCAATGACAAATTCAACAGAGAAGGAAAACAGGTCATTTTAGAAAAAAACAAATAAAATTAACTAGATTTGTAATGCAATACAAAGAAAAAGACAATAAAATTGCTGTCATACAAACTAAACAACCAATTTTTCTGATTTATGAATTGGCTTGTTGGTTAACTGCAGGTCTGCCTACGTGTATGTATGAATCACAATTAAGTTCAAAATGTCACGATAGATTCCACTGGAGCACGTTTCGGCAACAGAGCCACCTGCTAAGCCTTCCTCAGGGTGGGTTGTAACTGAATACTAGGGGGAAGCAGACACGAGAAGTATACTGTGATTGCATTTAGAATATTGGGCTGCTGTTGCAACTGCTCATTATTAGACTGTCTAATTACTTTAGATCCCTTATAATTATCTTACCCAGTATTTGGTGGGCAAGACAGAATGGGACAGGCCGGTGGTGACCTTGTCAACGCAACGCGTGTATGGACCAGTGAGGTTAATGACCAACATGGTCTGATGTTGCAGTACACAAACAGCGGCGGGCAGCTGACATGCCTCAACCTGCGAACTCGCCTGGCACAAGAAATGCCTTAATCCACAAAATGATGTAATGGCAGAGGTGTTCCACTTAGAAACCAGGATTTGTTCAATGGTATCACCTCTTGCAAGGGTCACGTTGCAGGCTTCTCGCTCTTCTTCAGCAGATTCTGCTAATGGCCCAATTACCTTTAGGTAATGATTACCCTGAAACCACATCGTCCTCGTCACAGTCCTAACATATGAAGGGCACTGCCTGCCCCCAAGATATAAAACTCTTCTTTTTATTCTCTCCATCCTTCTCCTGCGGGGCCATAAAGGGAGTCCCTGCCCCAAAACACATCCTCTAGATTGCAAGTTAAATGTTCAAAGTCGTACAATTTCCAAGGTGGGTTTGAGGGATCCAATGGACTGTGATAAGAAAGTAATCGGGCCATTACTCCCTTGGCACAGTCCTAACATATGAGCGTGTAACAACACCACCAGCTCATTTACTTGAAATGCACACAAACTTGGTTTCTGAGGACAATATTACAGAGCAGTGGAAAATTGCACAGCTGTGAAGAAGGAACCCTGTAGCATGCGGTTGGAGCGGGATCTCCCTTTATGCAGTAGCACTGAGGCAGCTTTTGGTGCTGGGTGGAGGGGGCGGATAATTGCGCACCAGCAGGAGGTTGGGGGCGCACTGGACACTGTTACACTGGGCAGCGTACTGCCCTTTTGAGGAGACGGAGCGCCCACATTGCCAGACCTCGTGGGGAGGGCCTCGTGGGAGGGGGCGAAGGGCAGATGCGCCAATTCGGCGCAAGACACAGAAGTGTAAAGTTGCACAAATTAAGGTGCCTGTTAGAATTGTCCATGGTGTCGCCTCCACTTATTGCCTCCACGTTTGAATAAAGAAGGTAACAAATGGCGACAAAATCCAACATACCCACAGGCGTCCGCTGCATCAGCAATCCCGCTGACATCCTCTCCTGCTCCTCGGTGCAGGCCATTGCAACGTCATTTTTTGCTACCCGTCAGAAAATCCTACCTTAGGAAAATTAGAATCCTGGGGGTTTATGAAACACAGTGTCTGCTGGGTTCATGCTTTTGCCGTCTGTTTTGCAGTCGCTTGTTACACGGCTTCACCGTGTTCTGTTATTTCAGTGAGCCTGGCTCATATCAAGGTACAGAAACTGCACCCCTGGGACCCGAGAAAGACAGGTACACCGCATTCTTGGTGTCAAAAAATCCTATCCATTAAGTAAGATAGGATTTTTTGACACATAGCAAAAACTGACGTTACACCGGTCCTATTTGATAATGACGATCCTGCCCGTGCTATGGTGATCCTGCCGCACGCTCATTTGCTTCTGGTTTGCCCGAAGCTGGGCACCAAGCGCCTGCAGTGCCTCCTACAAGCGATCCCACTGTGCCATTGGTGATCCCGCCACCTGCTTCACTTTTCCGTGACTCGCCTGCAGTGCCACCCTCGGGGGTCTGTTACGTTTTGGCTCCGCGCGGAGGCAGAACTTTGAAGGCCTCTGAAGTAGGCTGCGGTGGCGCAGCTCCGGCCGGAACGAAATGAAACACGCCACACGATGTTAGAGTCTTGGCCCGGAACTGCCTCCCATGCGCGGGGGCGGGGCTTTTATTAAGACGCCCTGCATCACTGCGGACCGCAGGGCGGATATAACATTCCTCCTTTATTATAACTTAACTTAACATTTAACCACACACATCATCAGATATGCAAATGCTTGAAAATACAACCAACCAGGTGCTTTCCACTTTTAGAGTCCTCGTGGGGCAAACTACCACACATAGTCTTTGACTTTGACTGACGTAGGTGGCGGTTCTTAGGCCATAGCTCCCACCCCTGGAGCTGGGCCCCACTGTCTCATCGGGTCTCTCACCTTCCATCTCCGGCTCACCCATGTCCGGTTCGCTCCACTGCTCCCACGTTCTGTCACTCGCTTCCTCTTCACCCTGAAAGTCAGTGGGTTCGTCTGCAATCAGCTGGGAGTCTTCATCTTCTTGGGGACAGTCCCCATCAGTCCATAGGTTGCGTGGCATAGCCTTGAACCACAACGCATTTCGTGTCACCTGACGGTGTCCTCTTTGCACAGTTATCGTTGTCCCTTGTGTCTCGCTGACAGTCCATGGGAGAGACTCATAGCGGGAGTCCAACTTGGACTTTGTCGGGTTCCGCAGCATGACCACCTGGTCCCCCACCTGGTGGTTGGATGGTTTCGACCTCCTCTTGGCACTCATGTGGGCATTGGAACCTGTTCTTCTTTCGGTGCGCTCATTGTCGAATCTGTCCGGGCTCCTGCTGGGGTGATGTGGAATGGAAGACTTTATGACGTTGCCGAACATGAGGTCAGCTGGTGGGACACCAGTCGTGCTGTGCGGGGTGACCCTGTAGTTTCGCAGAAAATGATAGAGGTCGACTTTCCACGGACTGGCATTTGCTCTTGATAACCTCAGCACTTTGTTAATTGTTCTCATGAACCGTTCCACATCCCCATTCGCCTGGGGCCACCTTGGCATAATGTGATGATACCGGATATTAAGTTCTTGCAGGTAGTGTTTGAACTCCTGCCCTTGGAAGGGTGCGCCGTTGTCACTCTTGATCGTAGTGGGCAGTCCATGCGTTGCAACCATCTTCTCGATGGCCGGGATGACCACCCTCCGCTGCCGTGGATTCAACCACCTCGACTTCGGATATTGGGAGTGATCATCAATGGCCATCAGGAGGTACAGGCCTTCTTGTAGTTTACAAAAGTCGATGCTTATTGCGTCCCATCTGCCAGAACCTCGTTCCGCTGACTGGATTGGTTCTGGATCAGGTGGGGCTCCGGTTATCAGGCATGGTAGACAGGTGTTGACTAGCCTTTCCACCTTTACATCTATTTGTGGAAACCACACTCGGTGTCGAATTCGAGCCTTCGTCCGAGCCATCCCTTTGTGGCCTTCATGGGCTAGCGCCACTATTTTGTCCTGCAGGTACGGCGGGATGATGATGCGATTTCCCCTGAGCAGCAATCCTTGCTCTGTGATCGGCAGGTCCTGTCGTATGGTGAACATCCCTGTGAGGAACGCCTTTGCTTCCGCTGTCCTGTTGTGAGTGTTCTTCATGAAGAACCTCCAGTCGCCTGAGATGATAGCATCCTTTACCAGGTCGCAACACGGGTCCTTGTGTGTTTCATCTGCAATGTCATCAATGCTGACAGCCTTTGGTCTCATGGCCTGCACCACCTGGCAGATATGTTCCTCGGTTTCTTCGGCTACCTGAACTTCCTGTGGCGTCGCCGCTCGAGGGTGTCTTGAGAGGAAGTCTGCCGGGTTTTTCGCTTCCGGGCTGATATGCCAACTCAAAATTGTACTGTTGGAGATGTAGCAGCCATTTGGCTATTCTGGCCGGCGGGTGCGAGGATGTGCCTATGAAGAATGGCAGGAGGGGTTTGTGATCTGTAATCGCCGTGAACCTTCTGCCATACAGATAGAGATGAAAGTGGCAACACACCCACAGTATGGCAATTGCCTCCTTCTCAATGTGAGAGTATCGCTGCTCTGTCATTGTGAGAGCTCTTGACGCGTAGGCAATGGGCCTCTTCTCACCTTCTTTTGTGACCTGCATGAGGATGGCCCCTAGGCCAACAGGGCTGGCATCCACAAAAAGTTCAGTCGGGAGCGCAGTGTCGTAGTATGCCATTTTCGTGTCCACGGATAATGATCGTTGATGCTTTCAAATGCTTCCTGACACGCTTTCTTCTTTAAGTTCTCGAAGGGGTTCAGAGAGAGTGGCCAGGTTCCGGATGAATCTCCCACAGTATGTGGCCATCCCCAGGAAGCTGCGCACGTCAGTGGGTGTCATGGGCGGACTCGCAGCCTGTATGTCGGCAACCTTCTGTGGTCCGGGGAAATGCCAGTGCTGCTGAACTTGTAGCCAAAAAACGATATTTCCGTCTTGAAGAACTCACATTTTTCTTTGTGAATGGTTAGTCCAGCATCTTCTAGTTAGCCCAAAAGCATCCGTAATCTCCTTAAGTGTTCTTCTCTGTCCTGAGCATGGATCAGGATATCGTCACTCACATTTAGGACACCTGGTATGCCCCAGATGACTTCCTGAATTGTCTGTTGAAAGACTTCGGCAGCCGAAGAGATCCCAAAGCTTAGCCGCTTTTATCTTCGCAAACCCATGTGTGTCGAAAAAGTGGTTATGTACCGAGGGTCCCTATGCAGCTTCAGCTGGTGGTAACCTGCTTTAAAATCAACCTTAGAGAAGACCCTTGATCCCGTGAGGTCAGCCGCGATTTCGTTGAGGGTCGGTGTGATGTGGTGCTCCCGCTTGATGGCAGTGTTCGGGAGGCGCATGTCTATACAGATTCGGACCTTTCCCGGCTGTTTGGGTTTCTTTGTGACCACCATCGGGGAAACCCATGGTGTCAGCCCCGTTACCTCTTCTATAATGCCGGCTTCTTCCAATGCTTTGAGTTCTTTCTCCACCTGTTCAGGCATGTGGAATGGGGTCCTCCGGTGTCTGACGGCCTTTGGCTGGACCGACTTGTCAATATGGAGCTTGATTGTCTTTCCTTTCAAACACCCAATCCCTTTTTGCAGGTTGGGATACTGTGCAAGGATGTTCTCAACCTCTTGTGGTTCCTTGATTTGACTGATGAACTTTACTAGCCCTAGGTCCTCAGCCGCATCACCACTCAGAATGCATTCGATCCCTGCATTTACTATGTAGATTTTTGACGGTAGCCTGTTTTCACCGTGGCTGAGGGTCGTGCGGAATCTGCCAACCACGGGAGTGGTTTCCTACAGCCATATGCAAACAGAAGGGTGTCTATGTTCTTCAGGTCTGGTCGTGGTTGCAGTGTTTGAAATGTGCTTGTGGGCATGACATTTACAGAACCTCCCGTGTCTATGGTCATCCAAACCCGCTGGTTTTGGAGAGTGACCTGACATTTGCGCCTCCTGAGTCCTTTTTTCTGTGTAGCATGTCCATGATCCAAAGTTGACACCAGGTATACTTTTCTCCCTTTCGTCTGCTGCTCCCTGCCAGATTCATGATGGGTCCCTGTGACGTCATCCCCTTCTTCCTCAGTTGAAGAGTTGGTCATTTCGACTTGCCTTGCACTCGCTTGCTTCTTTTTCTTGGTGCCACTCTTCTCCTGGGGATTCTGTGGAGGCGGTAGTGGGGTGCCCGATGACCGGCACACCTTAGCATAGTGGTCTTTTCTGCCACATGCCCCACATGTTGTCCCTTGTGCAGGGCAGTTCCGCCATCCATGACGCAGTCCACCACACCATCCACACTCCGTGGGTCCCGGGATCCGTGGCTGCCATCTGGCTGGTGCGTAGTTGCCGCCAGCCTCATCTCTTGTGGACTGTCTATTGGTGACATGGGCCACCATGGATGTCGTGAGGGCAGGCTGTAGTTTTTGAAGAGTCACTCCCATGTTGGTGGCCCTGGCATGTGCCAGCTCCCTTTGACGACCCAACTCCAGAATGCGTGTTACTCAGCACCATCCTTCTCATCCTTCTCAGTTTCTCCGATTGGATGCCGTTGATGAGTTGTCTCCGGATTTCTTTCTCGACATCCGTGAACTCACACGAAATCGCCAGCTTCCTGAGTCGGGTGTGGTAGGCATCCAAGGTCTCCTCTTCTGCCTGAAATGTGGTGCAGAATATGAAGGTTTCATAATCCGGGTTGAGTTGTGGGAGAAAATGAGCCATCAATGCATCTTTCGCTTGTTGGTAAATGTCCTGGCCATCAGCAATGGCTAGCGAGTTGAAGGTACGTAGCACCTCGTCCCCCACATTTAGCAACAGGTGCGATCTCATTTTCCTGTCGGTGGTTATGTCCTTGCAGTCCATTGCCATTTAGAATTTTTGGATCCATAGCTGCCACTGGGGGCCAACTGATGATGGATCCGTGAATGGGTCAAATGGCTGATTCATTGCAGAGGAGCTCCCTTGTGGGCGAGCTTGTGGTGACGACATTGACAGATTCGCTGCAAGTCTAGAGGGCGTACCGGACCTGGGGGTGGACGTGCCGGTCGCCATAGTGGGGCCTCACTGTCACTTGATAGGGTCTATTCTCCTCACCTTGGTACGTGGTTTCAGGTGTCAGTGGTCCCTTCTGTGGCCGACCTTCGAACCAGTAGCTGATGGGACCGCTACCTCGCTCCAGGTGCCTGCTGCCGTGATCACACGTGCGCACTGCGTGTGTGATGGCTTCTCACATAGTGCTGTGGTACCTCTGGCCCCTGGATACCAGTTGGTTGGATGTTGCAGTGCCCTGGGACCGCTGTGTCTCCTCCAGCGCCTGGGCCCGTGTGGAAAGCAAATTCAGCCGAAAAGAGAGAGAGAACATTTATTTTTATTTTTTTTTGGGTGGGGGGTTTTTGTGTGCTCCCCCCCCCCACCGGGTGTCCAAAAATTGTGTGCGTCGCTGCCGAAATAATCAGCTGGTAGGGCGTTGAGCGCGTGTGCTGGGTCCCGTTTCTCTCGTCGCCAGTGTTACGTTCTGGCTCCGCGCGGAGGCAGAACGTTGAAGGCCTCTGAAGTAGGCTGCGGTGGCGCAGCTCCGGCCGGAGCGAAATGAAACACGCCACACGTTGTTAGAGTCTTGGCCTGGAACTGCCTCCCATGCGCGGGGGCGGGGCTTTTATTAAGACGCCCTGCGTCACTGCGTTGCGGGACGCAGGGCGGATATAACAGGGTCTGGAGCCGGCGAGCACACCAAGACCCGGGTTCCTTCTGACCTGGTGCATCTACATTGGAGCTGTCATAAAGGCCCAGCGAGACTTCCTGCCGGGACCCAGCAGGTGCCCAACACGGCTCCCACGCCCTGCTCCTCATCAAGGGACTGTCATTCACACTAGCACTGAAGCACACACTGGTGCTCACAAGATTGCCGATGCCCCCCCCCTTTGTGCATACCCGCATTCTGCCTTGTATCTGAGGTTTTCCTTACACACACACATGACACCCTGCAGCAAGGGCAACGGCAGCCACTACAACACGTGCTGGGTCTGTCCAGGTGAGGCACCATGCCCCAATAAAACATACCACCCTGCACCAGATCCTTCTGCACTACGAGCCACTGCCTCCAGAGGCAGCAGGGGGGGGTGTGAGCAGGCGAGGCACCCCTTGTGCCCACCTCCCCTGTGCCATACATTCGCTGCATCATGGAGCAAGCAGCACAAGATGCCGGCGCCCCCCAGGCCATCCTGCCTGCCACGTCCAGAGCAGCCTTTCTTGGTAGGCCACTCCCATTTAAGATTGCGCCACACCAGGACAAGGGCCCCCAATGGGCAGAGGGGGTGGACGAGTTGAATGAATTTGTCAAGGCGGTGGGGGAGGATAAGTCCCCGGCCCTGGCAGAGGTGTTCACCAATTTGGTTGCCAAAGAAATCAAAGCCATCATCAAAACTATCCCGGCTGGGGAAAGAACCACATACGACACCTTAGTGGAAGGACTTAACAAGAAACTCATAATCCAGCCGAACAGAGACCATCAGCCTCATCACGAGTTGGGCTGAGTAGTAGAAATGTGGCGATACCGCTATTACCGCCACATTACCACTCAACCCAATCCCGGGTTTGGGCGGAAAGTTTGAGATTTACCTCCAGCTTTGAGCTGGAGGAAAATCTGTCCACTTTCCACCCATTTTCAGCGCTAATAGCGCCAAGAAAGCTCCATTGGGTCCAATGGATGGACCCAATCTGAATGGGGACGTACTGCCCCACCACAACTAGCATCGGGTGGTATGCTGGGGGATTTACCACTGGGATACCGCCCAACTCGTGATGAGGCCCAATGAACATTATATGTTTTCAATCAATATACGCAGCAAGCCAAAGAAACCATTGATGAGTTTATAACACGCCTCCTACAAAAACTGGTGCACTGCCAATTTGCCCAGTTTTCTGATGATGTGGCCATTGGGCTACGCATTATTGAAGGTTGGATTTCCTCCACATCCTCAATTGCCCCTTCCCTTGGATGAGATCGTGGAGCTTGCAAGGGTTGAAACTAAGTAAAAAAAAAATCAGATAATCACAAAGTGGTGGTGGCGATAGAAGCCCAGGTGTCAGGAGACCGGTCGGAAATCCTTGCTCGAACCTCCCCCCCCCCCCCCAACTCCCAGTCACCCGCGACAACCACTCCAGCCCCAAAGGTCATGCTACAGGTGTGGTTTTGCATTCTCACACGCTGTGGCCGGTTCAGCCCTTACCCAGAGGTGTTCTAACTGTGGCAAGGAAGGGCATTTTCAGACTGTTTGCCGAAACCACCTGGACAAGCCCTATGGCAACCTGGCAGCAGGCCTAGGCCAATGCCACATGGTCAAGGGTGTCCCCCACCCCCATGATATACAAATGGTCCATGCAGATACGTACAGGCCATGGATGAGATGCCAGACAATGAATATGGACAGATTGATGCGCGATTGTATCGTTACTCGCAATACAGGGATGAATATGACGACTCTCTACCCACATGACAAGTGTTCCCCTCAACATCCTCAGACCCATACCAGGGCGACCTGCAAGGATATGACTCACACTACTCAGAATACCCGGATGAATACGTTAACCTGATGCATGAAAATGAAGGGATGGATGAGGCCCAGAGAGTCCTTATTAATATGGGTAATAAAAACCACTTCTTTCTTATAGATACTGGCGCAACTGTCAACGTCATGAGTGAGCAAGATTTCCTACAAAAGACCGACAAACATATCCTATCCAGATCCCTTGTGAGACTTTTTCAGTGGGGCACCAGCAAACCACTCCAGTCCATTGGCCAATTTCAAGGCTGGTGTATAAAAATCAAACGGTCCTTGCCACCACACACGTAATACGCAGTCTCACCAAAGGATGATGCCTCCTCAGCTATATGAACGCCAACCAGCTGGGCCTCATTGACATACATTACCTGGCTATTGGATGTGGTGCAGAGCTCCGCTCACCCTTCACAAGCACAATGAAAGCGTCTGTAGAATGGCACCAGAACCACTCTCCAACGACGACATAAAGATCAGGTTCCCACAGCTGTTTCAAGGACTTGGCAAACTCAAAGGGGTCATTATTAGGCTCCACATGAGCATTCAGTCTGGCCAGCTGCTCAACATCCGCGCCGAGTGGGGTTTCACATACAATCAGTGGTCTTGCAGGAACTCCGTCAACTCCAGCAAAATGATAACATTGATGTCCCCACTGCTGATCATCCAAAAGAAGGCGGTTGCATAAGACTATGCATCGACATGAGAGTGGCTAACACCGCCATCCAGCGGGAGCCACAACTGGGCCCCAACATTGAGGACATGATTGCCCAACTTAACAAAGTCACCACCTTCACCAAACTCTTCCTCAACCAGGAGTATCATCAGTTGGAACTGCACCCCGACTCCAGAGTAATCACCATGTTATCCACCCATATATGACTTTTCAGATATAAACGCCTCAATTTCGGTATCTTGACTGCCGCCAAGATTTTTCAAAAGGCTATCTGTCAGGTCATCCTCCCCATCAAATCTGCTTTCAACTACAGAGATGACATTCTGGTCTACGGTACGTCACGGAAGGACAGGGCAGGGCTCTACTGGAAGCATGTGCAGCACTCCAAGCCACAGGGGTCACGCTAAACCGAGGTTCTTTGGACATGTGCTCTCTGATGCCGGCATGGCCACAGACCCCGACAAAGTCAGCACTGTAGCAAGCGTGCCACCACCCACACATGTAGCAGATGTCCGCTTCTTCCTCAGCATGGTGGGATACTGCCCCTGGTAGCTCCCTCATTATGCCACATAGATGGAGCCCTCCGGCACCTCCTGTTGAAGGATGCTGTGTTCCAATGGACGATGGAGTGCCAGAGGGCATTCAGTGACTAGAACGCTGCATTAGCTGAAGCCAAGCGACTGGCATACTTTGATCCCTCATGGCACACAGAGATCACTGTTGATGCGAGCCCAGTGGGGCTAGGGGAACCATACTCACCCAGACTGCAGAAGAATAGGGGCAGCCCAAAAACATTGTGAGCTATGCCAGCAGGGCTCTCCCGCCCACAGAAAGGGCCTACTCACAGGTGGAGAAAGAAAGCTTGGCAGCCATCTGGGCCTGGGAACATTTCCACAACCTTATTATCGGGAAACGGTTCACGTTGGTTACTGATCAAGCCCCACTGTCACTGTTTCAAAATCCCGGCACAAAAATGCCCCCGCGTATTGAAAGATGGGTAATCCGATTACAGTAGTACGACTAGAACATTGTGCTCAGGCCGGGCGTGGGGGGGCCACAACCATGTGGACTATATTTCCAGACATCCACATGGTCAGCAAGCAGACACAAGGAAAGGGGATGGTGAGTACATTATGCGTTATGGCAAATGCAATGGCTTCGGCACTTATGTTGGATAAAGTGGCACAGGAGTCGATGAAAGATCCGTCGATCACAATGGCCATACAATTGACCAACTGCAACAAATGTAGGGATTATCACAGACAAATCCAGTTCCACCCAAGGGCAAGCAAGGCTGAGATAGGCAAGCTTTCCAAAATACACTCGGAACAGGCAGTAACGGACCAAACTATACTATTGAGAGGATGCAGACTAGTCATACCCCCCGACACTCAGGAGAGCAGTCATTCAAACAGCACACAAAGGCCACAGAGGTGCAGAAAACAAAGAAAAGACTGTGCCACCACGTATGGTTCCCCAACATGGACACCCTGGTGGCAGACATGATACGACACTGCATACCTTGCCAATGCAACACCCGAACAGAACCGCCACTACCTCTACAGCACACAGAGATTCCAGAGAAACCCTGGAATAGGATAGCAGTTGACTTTTATGGACCAATGAAAACAGGGGAATACTTACTAGTACTAATAGATGAATTTTCAAGGTTTCCAATCGTCAAGAAAATGACAACAGCATGCCCGCAAATAGCTGCTCTCGTGGACGAGGTACTGAGTGAATGAGGAATCCCACACAACATCAAATCTGACAATGGACCCCCATTCAATGGGTAGGACTTCGCAAGATTTGCCAAATACATGGCGTTTATTCATCAGAAGATCACACCACTATGACCCCAGGCAAATGGGATGGCTGAAAAGTTCACGTCCACCAGAAAGAAGACCATTCAGAGAGCACACATGGAAGGCACGTCAAGTCACCAGGCACTCTGTAGGATGCGAAGGGATTGTCGGAATACGCCCCATGAATCCATAGGCAAAACATTGGCAGAGAACATGATGGCCTACCAAGTCATCAACAGGCTAGTCACCCTGCCAGCAGGTCAAGGACCTAGAAATAGAGAAGTAAAGGAGAGGGACGCTGCCAAGAACCGCCAAGCAAAAGAGGAGACCGATCGCAGGAAAAGCACCCGGAAGAATTCAAGCCAGCAGAAGAAGTGCTCATGAAGCAACAAATCATAAGGAAAACAGATTCCCGATATGCTCCAAACCCCTTCAGGGTCGTGGAGGTAAAAGGTTCTATGGTCAATGCCAGAAACAGGGACTAACAACTCAACAGGAATGCATCATATTTTAGATGCCTGCTCTTACCCAACTCTGACTAGAAGGGCCTTCCCTGGACCTACAGCACCAATAGCATAGCAGACTACCTGAGGAATTGAGACCCAGCCCGAGGCGAAGAGTCGGCCACAGAGGGCCATCAGAAAGCCACAGCGCCTGGTGGAGGAGTGCTAATGTGACACAAGGACAATTGGGAAGGGGTGATGTTACACTGGGCAGCGTACTGCCCCTTTAAGGAGTGCGGACCACGTGGGGAGGGGCGCGTGGGAGGGGGCTAAGGGGACATGCACCAGTTTGGCGCAAGACACAGCAAATAAAGGTGCCTTTTAGAATTGTCCATGGTGTCGCCTCCACGTATTGCCTCCACGTTTGAATAAAGACAGTAACAGGCACCAGGGAGGTTCGGGGAGATGAGGGGGCAGCCGCCCCCTTTGTGCTCCCCCTGGCTCAGGCCACTTTTTTATGTGTAATGCTTGCTAGCAGGTGTCTGGCTTGGGGCAGGCACCTCTCATGTGTTGGGACAGTGACAGGGAAGATGGGACATAGAGGTTATGAATGAGCTTGGGAAGTAGTGAACCCTCACTCCACCGAGAAAGCTAAGCATGTCGACATGCATGTCTTCAGCACTACAGGGGTTCATCGATCTGAAGTCAACACGGTATGTTAACAGCTACTGGGGTGAACCCGCTGCTCTCAAACTGGCGGGTTGCCAAAATATGATTGCAATTTCAAAACACATTGGAGTTCATTTTGTTCAAAGATGTAAATTGCCGACGGGGACCACTTACGTGGAGGTGTAGTTATGGGGGTGCAGGTCAGAGGAATTTGCCTCACTCCTGGAGGAGGAGGACAAAGCCACATCCCCCTTCCTCCTGAAAGCCTGGCTACCTTGACTCAAGGGTCCAAACGAGGAAGCGACGGCTTTCAATAAGTGACCTTTTCTGGTTTTGAGGCACGCACAGACCTTTATTCCATTTGCCACCACACAGGGACCGCTGGGCCACTGTGATTCCTGGGGCCTGCACACCTCAGCCAACCAGTATTGCTTCTGCACATCAGGCGTTAAATGGGCCTTTTCATTCATAGAGTTATCCCTTTCACCAGACTTTCAGGAGAAAGAAGAACGGGTAGTATCACTCGTGGTTAATGACAAGGACTGGACTATCAATACCACTCCCCCAAGTAACTAAATGTTGCGACCTCTTCCTGGAAATATCAGAGGCGCCCTCTGCTGGACTAGAAAGGATAGCCTCCTCCATACTCCAAGAGAGACCTACCGTATGCCAGAAAAACAGAAAACAAACTAACGCATGTGGCGGGTGCTCACACAAAGTCTCACAACAGCGCCACTCCAAAAGCACAAGGACTAGAAGGTGGACTGCAGCAAACAATTGTCCCCGTGCACCTGCACCGTTGACTACAGCTTCAAAGGGCCGCACACAAAGGAAAACCTGGTCACAGCCGGCACCAAGGTCAATGTCCCGTGGGCAGTGATGGTCATTGGGCCGGATTTGCCTGAATCTCGAGATTCGGCAAAAAAAATTCTCTCAGGGTCTGGAGTTCCGGGTACTCCATTTGCAGCTTTCCAAGGGTTTTAGTATTTTTAATTAGCTTTTTGTCACTAGCAAACCAGGCACTGATAATCAAATGTAGATATTGTTGCTACTCCATTCTTCCTATACTGGAGATGTACAAGGCCATGGGGGTCCCATTACTAATCTGCAGAGCGGAGGCCTTGCGCTGGTTTTCCCAAAGAACACTGGACTATCCTGGAAGAGGATACTGGGCCTTCCTAGATCAGTCCCTATCCAAGTCATTAGACGAGAGCTGCGGCTATGTTCGCTAAAAGCAACATCGGAATGGGAAAACCAGGATTTCCTAGCTAAGTGCACAGACTTAAACGCATCTCCCATTCTGGCAATTATAAGAGCTGCACTACTGAAGGATGACAGGAACGCTCTCGCCACCTGGGAAGCCGAATGCAAAGCCAAACTGGTTGAGCTAGGTGCATCACTGGAAGATCTTTGCCCCTCCCAAGGGAGGGTAAATAGGAAGTTGTGGACCCTGGATTGGATCACAACAAACGATGAAGTAAACAACTAAAAGCTATTGTATAATCCAGCATCGGGTAAGCCCCCAGAATATCTAAAGAAGTTCCCAGAGCCATAGTTCAGGGCTGACTATGAAAATCCAGATGAATTTGCTCAAAACCAACGAGTCCTGTCATCCAGGGCAGGCACACAACCAACTCTGGCTGCAGATTCTGCTGGGCAGACGAAAAAGCTCTTCCATCTGTTTATGGGATGCAAGGCCTTAACCACGATCAACACTTCGGTCGATTTCTTGAAGCCTATGTAGCCATAACTACCAAAGAGTGTTGGCTTATGCTGTCAAGAGGGGAGAAAACATGTCTATCCTTTGCCGCTGTAAAATTCATAAGAGAAACCCTTAACTCATTGCAACAGGATGGCGGACCGAAGGCAGTAAACTAACTCCTAAATTTGATAAAAGAAGGAACCGGACATAAGGATTGTGTCATTTTGATGCTTTGCAAAAGTTTTAAAATGAAACTACCATGCAAATAAAATAAAAAAAAACTTTTCTTGCCGAAGCCGGGATTGCAACACACCTTGTCAGGATACATCAATGGTTCCCTCTCAACTGAATAATAGTTCAGCATTTTTCCATTTAGATTGCAAGTTCCACATTCTACTCTAGCAATCCACACATAGTAAGATGGTACACTTACCCACTAAACCACTTAAACATGCATGTGGCCAGGATACGTGTGAATGTGCTTGTTAGGATTGTACTCTGCAGAAAATATTTAAGCAAGCTGCGTATGTTTAAAGGGTGTGCACCTTTTATGCTTTGCTTGTAACAGTCTAGAAAACACTCCTCCTCTCTTGGGTGATTTTCCAGGTGTTAATTAATAACTCTCCTGAAACAGAAATGTTTATTTATGTGGGTAGGCTACTTACAGAAATTTCCTGCATTCGCAACTCCCCGCAGACCCTGTCCACCCTGCATCGCTGGTGGTATCCCACAGTTAATGACCCAGAGAGAGCCAATCAGAATGCGTGTTGCATTCTGCTTGACGCTCGCCGGGTACTAATGTACATTAATGCCCATGGGATGAGTTGAAACCAAACCTGAGCCCCTCATGGCCCATTCCTGTTGGAGCACACCGAGTCGGCATTGTTGCACTCCCTATAAAAAGACTGCGAGAGACCCCTACACCTGTCATGGTACGTGACCGTGGCACCTCCACAAAATACTCCACAGTCAAAACCAAGTGGTGAAACGACGCCAGAAAGGGCAAGCACATTTAACTGAAGCTGGCAGCATCAAAAAATCAGCAAGGAGTTTTGCCCTCACAAGGTTTCACAGTTGTGGGGCTGAAGACGAATACATGGGAACATGTTATGCACATTAAGATGTTCCTTTCACTACTTTGTTCAAAGTTAACTTGTTCGGTTTTTGCTGCTGGCGGTTTCAGTAAAGAAGACGGCTTCCGCCCGAGTGCCCAGTGGGTCCTTTCTGCCAGCATCCAACATGAATATTAGGCTGTATTCCTTCAGTAGCTTTAAATCACCATCTTTTTTTATTTTGCTCCATGCGGCAAACACAAGACCGGTAACATTGTTTCATTATTTTCCAAAGTTGCAATCTAGAAGTCACAAATATTCAACACGATAAACTACAACCCCGGGATGTGGGTGGGTGCGGGGGGCGGTTTGGAGGGAGGACACAGTTCTGTGTGAAGTTCCAAGCAAACATCTACAAAAAGGCAATCAAATGGCCAGGTCAATGACTGCCATATCTGGTAGGAAAGAGGTGCGCCTCCCAAAAACACTTCCTCCGCCTCCATCAACAACTCAATAGAGTTTACCTAGCTGTGAAACGTCACTGAACAAGCCCACCTTCCCTCATCAGAGTCAGAGCCACTACTTGAATCCCTCTCCCTGCTTGCACAAAGACTGTAAGGAGGTTTCCCACATGTACAGTAAAGGGGATACTCTCTTTTCTCTCGTTCCCATTGCCAGTCTGAGTTATGGGCCTCAACTCTTTTCTGAGGGGCTGGATAGTATGGAACATCATCTTATTATCGCTCAGAAACAGTGTTGCTCCTCCATCCACCATATCCCCATAATTCTGGGCATTGATGGGGGCCTTAAAACTCCCCTTTTTAGGTTGCATTTTCTGTCTCTCAATGTCAGCCAAAATAGCTAAATGGTCTCTCTCTTGGATCTTACGCTGTAATTCTAGTTCCCTTAACTCATTTGCATATCCTGATTCGCGAACTCTCTGCTTGGGTGTGCTCTTCTCTCTCGTCAATTCCTGACATGCAGTGTGCCACTCCCCTCCCACCTGCATTTCTCTATAGTCCTCTGTATCTGAAAGGCAAATCAAGTCTTCCTGTGCATCTGGGTGAGTTTGGGTTAGGGGAAGTGGTACGTGGTACGATATATCTCAGGAGGATAGCTCAGTGGTAACATGCTCGCCTGGGAAATAAGACAACACGGAGCAACACAGGTTAGATCCCCGGCTCCGCGCTTAGAAACCTCTGGGTATTAAGCGCGTTATAAATAACACATCATACGACGATGACTATGTCCTGACTAAAAGGCACCACTGAGAGTCTTGGAAGTGCAGGGCATTGAAGAGGTAGTCTCGGTAATTGGGTGTAATCTCCCTTCTTCCATGAAACGTGTCCGTCTGCTTTTTAGAAATAGTCGTGGCTTAACTCCAATCCATTTAACACAAAAACTGATATCAAAGAGCTTAAAAATGCTTAATTTCCTCTAGTTCTTCGGACAAGAACTCCAGGTATTCTGCAAAAATGACTTGCCTAACAGTCTCATTTAGACAGATCAGTGCCAGTTCAAAAAGTGTTTCCGAACAAGAAATCAATCAGTGAAAGGGAATTATTTTGCTATAAAGATTTTATTTCTGCCATAGCTATAGAAAATGGGATAAATAAATGTGGGAAAAATTACCAGTGGCTATTTGTTAAAGAACACACACTAACATGAAATAAATGTAAGATGAATTAGTTATGGCAATAGACAGATGTAAATATTTTTTTTTATTTGCTCATAGTTACATGGTAACTTTTACAAAAGATTTCTTTTGAATTAAAACATCAGGATTGAATACAAAGTATACATAAGATGTAGTTTCTCAATACAAAATTCACATTTGCTGCGTACAATTCCATTTCGTACAACAGTATACATTTTAAAAGAAAAGATAAACATTTTCATTTTCCCACATTCTATTTTTCCCCCCTCACAATACTGCAATAGTTCTTCAAGAACCTAACTACAGCAATCTGTAATTTGACTCATTTACCGTGCAACATGTCAAGCCACAAAAGATCCAAATCCACAGACTCAGTGTTAGGTACATGTTTACTAAAGTGGCTAATGCGTTCTTTCCTCAGTCCATTGCACTCAGTCAGTAAGTGCTCCACCGTCTCCAGGTTCTCCTTTTGCTTACAAAATCTGCAAAAGGAGAATCCCTTACTCTGCCCCCGCTTCTGATGTCTAATATTTCTCCCGTGCTCAGAACGTTGAAGAAGAATCTCATGTATTCCTGCCTCCACCTTCTATCAGGAAATTTGATTAGATATGGTGCCAGCTCCCCCATCTTTTTACATTCAGAAGCAATATGATTGTATAAATGGGTCATCTTAACCTCTTGGACAGTTAGATTCCAGTCGGCGTGAAGCAACAGTTTTTTTACTTTCATTGGTCAAAAATTACCGGTGGCTATTTGTTACAGAACACACACCAACATGAAATAAATAATAAATGTAAGATGAATTAGTTATGGCAAAAGACAGATGTAAATATTTAATAAACAAACAAAAGGCGGAGAATCCAGTAGACCTATGTTTATAATCAAAATGTAGTCATAGGCGCCCCTCTGTGAGAACGAACACGGTTAAACGTCCTCTTCTTTCGGAAGGTACCCACTCGAGAGTCTGCAGCCACACTTTAGCTCACTGCACCTTTCACAGATGGGAAATATCCATTTGCATATCAGTCTGTCCCGCCCCCAAGTTTCCCAGGGTCATCCATACATGGAGCCCTTGCTCAGTATTCTCAGAGAGGCACAGCTCCTGATGAGGCCCAACAAGGCTGAAACACGTGTCTGGGGTTGCTGTTGGTACTTTTGATCAGAAGAGAATTGCCATAGCATTTCGGTGCTGGACTGCCCATGTGGGCGGGACAAAGACCGATATGCAAATGCGTATTTCCCTTCTGTGAAAGGTACAGTCAACTAAAGGGTGGCTGCAGACTTTCGAGTGGGTGCCTTCCCAAAGAACAGGTCATTTAGCCGTGTTCGTTCTCGCAGAGGGGCGCCTATGACTATTTTTTGTCCTAAGTGTATAGCTTGCAATGGCTGAATAATGGCCCATTGTAAACTTTCCAGGATGTATGGAATGTTACAGAGGAACTATGAACAGAAACTAAAATCATACTGCGAGCGGAAGCGACAATGCACAGCCTTTGGGAAAACACAAACAGGCAGGGGTTTAAAGCGTGGATATTCTCTTCAAGATTTCACAACAAAGGAGGGGTGGGAAGAGGCCTTGATCTGCAAAAGGAATTTCTCTTGAGGATTAAAAAGTAAGGGCAACTAAGACCCCTTGAGATAATTCTCCTTTTCCCCTTACGGCTCAGACGCGTCTTGGGGGAAGCTGACAGTGAAAAGGAAACACCTTCCCCTGGAGAATGCCAGCTTCAGGCTTTCCTGCCGGGCAATAGGGGCCCAGGACCCGCTCTTGCTGTGTGCCCAAGTGCAAGGTTGTGAGGAAAAAAGTCACTTCTTCACCAACTCTGCAAGAAAATGTTCTCCCTAGAGAGAGTCTCTGGGACTCTCCCAGGTGACACAGCTCTTGTTGGCCAAGCGACGGCCCGCTTACATCTGGGCCTCTCCTTGTGGCCTTGGTACCACTCAGTTACAGCAAGCACACCTGTTGAAGTTGCATTCAAGGTCTCTGCTGTCGTCCAGACATGAGCGTAGGACATGGGGGGGAGCAGGGGGGACAAATCCCCCCCCACAATTCTAAGTGGGGGGGGGATGTAATGTCATTTATCCCTCCCAGAATATGTGTTTGGTGTGCCGTGCAGGGATTTGTTTTTGAAGTGGGGGTAGGGGCTGCTTACTATGTAAGCTGCCCTCTCCCCCCTTGCCCCCAAAGCATGGGGGCAATACCCTGGGGGCAGATGGGTGATCATCTGCCCCCAGGGAAGGGGGGCAAACAAAACAAAAAGATTTTTTTTAACGTAATTTTGGGTGGGGTGGGTGCGGGTGGGACCACTAGCCACCAGGGATTTTTGCAAGGCCCTCTCACCCCCACCCTAAGTAGATGGGGGGGGCACCTTATGTAGCCCTCCCTGGGGGAAGATTTATGCCCCTAGGAAGGGGTACATGAGATGCCCTCCATCCATTTGGGGTGGGGGAGGAGAGGCCACTGCAAATATTGGCAGAGCCACCCCTCCCAAGATTGGGGCAGTATGTTTTGACCCCCCCTGGGGGCAGATAGCCGCACACATGTGCCTATCTGCCCGTAGGGAAGGGCAAAACAAAAATATATATATTATAACTCATTTTGGGTGGGAGCGGGGAGGGTCCCACTAGACCAAGATTTTTTGTGTTGGGAAGGGGGTCGGCCCACCCCCCCACCCTAAGTGGATGGGAGCACCTTATGTAGCCTTCCCTGGGGGCAGATTTCTGCCCCTAGCAAGGGGTACATGAGATGCTCCCATCCATTTAGGGTGGGGAGGAGGCCCCTGCAAATATTGGCAGAGCCACCCAGCCCCCTAAACCTTAGGGCAGTACGTTTTGCCCCCCCCCCCCTGGGGGAAGATGGTCACACACATGTGCCCATCTGCCCCTAGGGAAGGGCAAAACAAATATATATATATATTATAACTTGTTTTGGGTGGGGGTGGGGGGCCCACTAGACCACCAAGATTTTATGTGTTTGAAAGGAGGGGTGGCCTTCTCCCCCCACCCTAAGTGGATGGGACACCTTATGTAGCCTTCCCTGGGGGCAGATTTCCACCCCTAGGAAGAGGTACATGAGATGCCCCCATCCATTTGGGGTGGGGAGGAGGCCACTGCAAATATTGGCAGAGCCACCCCCCAAGCCTGGGGCAGTACGTTTTGCCCCTCCCCCGGTGGCAGATGGCCACACACATGTGCCCATCTGCCCCTAGGAAAGGGGCAAAACAAAAATAAAACAAATTATAACTTGTTTTGGGTGGGTGTGGGCGGCCACTGAACCAACATGGATGTTTTTAGTGGAAAGCGGGGTGGTCCTCTTCCCCCACCCCAAATGGATGGGGGCATCTCACGTAGCCCTCCCTGGGGGCAGATTGCTAGCACAATCTGCCCCTAGGAAAGAGGCAAATCAAAAACAAAAATTAAAAAAATGATAACTTGTTTTGGGTGGGTGTGGGGGTCACTAAACCACCATGAATGTTTTTAGTGGAAAGGGGGGTGCCGACGGGTGTCTTCTTTTCGTAAACGCATGGAGTTGTCTGTTTTCCTTGGTGGCTTCGACACCTTAGGCCCAAATCTGTAGGTTGTCCCCATGAGCAAAATCTGCTTTGCCGAAAGGCTTGGGGTTATCAGTGGGAAAAGGCTAAACCACTGGTAACCCCTAAAGGGTTTGGGGAGACAACCTACAGATTTGGGCCTAGGGTGTCGAAGCCACAAAGGAAAACAGGGAAACCCATGCATTTCCAAAAATAAGACACCCATGGGAATCCACAGAGGTCTGACTTGCGCAAATCATCCCAGAATGTATTACCCACAATCCCAGACAAAGTGAAAATTGGGTTTTTCCACCAAATTTCAGACTTTGTCATGGATTGTGGATCATAAATTATGGGGCAATTCGCGCAAGTCAGACCTCTGTGGATTCCCGGTGTCTTCTTTTCAGAAATGCATGGGGTTCCGTGTTTTCCTTCATTGCTTCGACACCCTAGACCCAAATCTGTAGGTTGTCCAAATGAGCAAAATTCCTGAAAATCTACTGTGCAAAAAGACTTGGGGTTACCAGTGTTTTAGGCTTTTCCCTTTGCACCCAGGTAGGTGCACCCACACATGTGAGGGACCGTTTTCGTCAGGAAACATGTGGGAACACGGGAAGGTAGGCCATGTGTTGTTGGCTGCGTGTTTCGGTGGGTGACCAGAGTGAAATGTGCAGAAATTGTGGTTCTTTTTCTGTAATTTTCCCGATTTCCCCCCAAACTATGGAATCTTCCCTTACATAGTTGTTGCCTGACCTGCGCAAATCACCCCTTCCTAAACTTGTAAGTCTACTTTTCCGAAATGTATGCCTTTCTAGCTTCCCATTCATCTTTCCTACCCTTTTCTTCCATTCCGTCCACGCATGTCCTATTGGACAAAAAATGACAAAATCGCCTACCTCTCACAAAATGGCTGATTAGCAGGGGCGTTGCTAAGGGGGGGCTAAGGGGGCTATAGCCCCTGATCTTTTGGTTGTAGCCCCGAATAGAATCTCAGGAGCTACAGCCAAAAGTCTAGCTAGCCCCCAATCCCAACAGTTCCGACATCAGCTTAGCCCCGGGTCTTTTCCAGACCTAGCAACTCCCCTGCTGATTAGCATATCAAAATATGTTATCTTGGTTTCCACTCAATCTGTTCTTGAAAGCCTGGAAAATGGCGAATCCAGCACAGCAAACCATTTGTTCCTAGCTCTTACAAGGAAAACACCAAAGGCTTCTTTGTACAACATTTTATTGGCATTTTCTGAAAAACCCCAAATGTTCTCCTTTTTGGTCATTTTCTCTCACCCCCCCTACAGCAAACTAGGATTCCTGGGTGGCGTTATGACCACCTACATGTGGGAAAAAGGGGCCAACTTTGGCCGAGATATCTCATGTAACAAGGAAGTTACAAGGTATTGAATGGCGACATACCGAAATCACCTAAGAAGGCCTTACTTGGGGGGAAATACCCATGGCAGTTAAGGGGTTCAGACGGTAAAGTCCCAGAGAAGATATCATTTGTAAGGTAGCTCAGTTAGTTAATGCTCCAAATGCAGATTGTGCACAGGAATATGTAACACCTGTGTTCAGCACCTGGCTTAATATTCCTGTGGGATAATAGGCAGAGTGAATGCATTCAGCTTCTGATGCAATTGGTTCAGAAAAAGTGGTGGAAAACACCACTACTGTCGCTTTTTCTAATTGGCCAGATTTTCGTGCATTTTCTGGGTGGAGTTCGGGAGCCGAGTGGATACACCAGGACCCCCTGTATTTCCCGCTCCACCAGACAATTGCGGCCTTACTGCCAGCATGGATTCTCATGCTGGAAATAAGGAAAGAGATTTCTCTGGGATCTGCTTGGAAATAAAACCTGTTAAAAGCGGGCAGAGTCCAGAGGAAGCCACTGTCAATTCCACCATCAATCTCTAATTGCGCGAGGTATTTACACTCTTCCAAAGTGGAAAAGCAATATGATTTCACCTGCCTTTTAAGCTAAAATCTTCCATTTTGTGGCGGAAAAGTAAAAACGTGCGCTAATGGAAATGGTCCACTCCATGCAGTTTACTTTGCGCCTTGATGATTGGGGGTTTTGCGTGATGCTACACATGTAATAAATAAATACATTTAACATGACCCCAAATAAATGGCAATTCGTGATCAGAATGAGTGAGCATGGCATGTCGCTGGTAAGAGGGTGTCCTGTGCTTCTTGAGTGCGTTGGCAAATGCCCTTAATTGCCATCTCGCGTTAAGCAGGGGTTTAAACCCATCAGTATGGATTGCGCAATAATAAGTCGACAGAGGTATTTCAAATGGCCAATTTCGCTCTTTGGGTGACATTGTCAAAGTGGGAGAATGTTGCCCAGCATGTGCCACTTCCTCTGTGGAGTGAATTGTGCCACCCCAAGGGAGAAGTGTGAAAAACCCACAAGGGCACTGTGCCCTGCTCTTTTTGTGTGCGTCTTCCCCACAGGGCGACAGATGCCGGCTCAGACATGGGTAAGTCTCAGGTGGCACGCCTGTACCCTAGTTGATGTGGCAAAGGATTCCAGACTTCTGAGGCTGATAACATTAGTAGCATAGAGTTACATGCCACCTGACAGGTATGTGTGATAAAGTTGCAAAGCAGAGCTGTTAGTGGGCTAAAGCAGGAGGCAATGTCTGCCCATCCTCAAAGCGTACGTACAACCAAAAGTAATAGGCCCCTCCCCCCATCATGGCTGTAGGGGCCAGGCTCCAAACCTAGGAAAGAATGCCCTCCAATCATCCATGCCCACGAGTAGGGTACCCCTCGTGCTCCAGGAACCCTGTTGAGCAACCTCTGTGCTTTCTAGGTGATACTAACGTTCTTTAAAGCCAGAAGTCTTAAAGGTAATCACTTAATTGCAGCTGGAAATTAGCTCCTGGCGTGATCAAAATGTCTTAACCAAGTGTGACATCATCCCCTTCATTTATAAGCAATATGGGTGTTCTCGCGTTTCTTCATCCACTGAATTACTGTTAGAAACAAAGGCAAGAGTTGTGTCTCTTGTGTAGGCATTAGGAAGGCAGTTGCCAGCCTCTGGCATAATATGCCCATGTTCTTCCAATATTGGCTAGCTGTTGCCCTCTTATGGCCAGGTAGAACCATCATGGCAGTGACTGGAAAATGCCTTTCCTCTGCAGACAGAAAAGCGGAAATAAGAGGCAATTCAAGACACGGAACAAGTAGAAGTTAAGACAGACTGCAGCTGCCATTGCTGTGTTAGGGAGAATATGTTGAGTGTTCAAGCAAGGTGGTATGTATTAAGCAAGCAAGCAGTGAGACAAGGGAGAGGCAAAGAAAGGCCAGGAGGGCTGTTTGAATAATGTAACAGGGCAGAGGACCCATGCTCTGCCATCCTAGTAAAATATGAGATAACCAAATAGATCAGGCTTTGCAGCAAATGTTAAACGAGAAAGGAACAGAGGCCAGCTCTGCATTCAGAATAACAAAGGCAAAGAAAGGCTAGGCTCTGAAGCCAGCATGAGATGGAATAAGAAGGACCAGACTCATCGTGAGAGGCTGGCCCGGCCCTTGCAGGGGCGCTAGAGGGGCAGCCCACATAGCAGGTTGACCCTCTGGCCAACCCCCTGGGTCCACATACACCCTATCTACTAGGCATCCTCCGGGTCCGACACGGCCGTGGACCTGGGGAGTGCTTATAACGGGGTGGGCTTGCGATCGCTCATCCTCTTTGTTTGCTGTACCCCCCCAACCGCCCCGGAGGACAGTCAAAGCAGCAACATCACACACCTGGTCCCTCTACTCCCATAACAGGGCTTACTCAGAGGTACAAACAAGATTTCCTCTTTCTTTGAAACCCCCATCCTCCCATTCCAAGAGACACACACATCTCCTTGCCCCACACAAAAAAAATAGCAACTTGCAGTTGGTAGAAAAGGCTGCAACTGCTTTATTTGGTAGGAGTCCACTTACAGGTGATCTGCCTCTTAATTAGCTGGCGTCCTAGCGGTGGCCCACTGGAAGTAATTGTTATATCCTCTCTCTTACCATGAGCTCATAGTCAGATGAAAAATCCAGAAATGCAACATACAAAGACATGTTCTTTGCTGCTGCATCCTTTAATTTTCTTTTGTTTTCTTTTCTTCTTTTCTCTTCTTTTATACAGTGATATTTGTAATTTAATACGTACTGCTATTTTAATTCTAATGTTGTGAAAAGTCCAGTTCTTTGACTAAAACACAATAAATAAATAAAGCAAAGTCCTCAAGATGTCCCCTCTCCCCTCCAGATTTTATGTGTCTCCTACGCCCCTGCATCCAGACATGAGGTAGGACAGGAGACTATGTGCCGAGTTTGGTTCTTACAGTGCCCCAGCCTCATCTCATGCCTGACGCTTCTAACCACGTCTTCTAAACTCCCTCCACACGTGTCTAGGAGTCTCCAGGCCTCAGCTCTGACCCTCAGGGTATCTGTCACCCGACCATCTCACTGTTCCACAGCAAGCTATTTTCTCCTCCCACTTCACCGATACAACAGGAAGACTGTCTTATCACTGTATGACTGATACTGTCTCTATTGCTCCCGGTAACTTCCTGGGAGGATAGCTCAGCGGCAACGTGCTCGCCTTGGAAGCAAGACAACACGGAGCAACACAGGTTCAATCACGGGTCCGTGCTTGGAAACCTCTGGGTATTAAGTGCGTTATATATAACATATCATACCACCCATCTGCATTCTCTTTCTTTCCTTCCCTCCTCCAAGTAAGGGTCTTTCCTCCTTACCTTGCCTCCAGCTTCCTTCCCCCCAAACAATCAATCCCATCCGGTCTCACTTTCTAGGTAGCCCCCCCACCCCCTGGCCAAAAGTAGCCAGGGTAAGAATGGGGGTTACCTAAGGGCATCGATGCTAGAGTGTTAGAAAATGAACACACAGCAAATAAAAGTTCTTTATTTATGTGCATTTGATTTTTACTGTGTTTACTGGACGTGCCCGACTGTACACAGGGTGTTCCCTACTTTGGGGGTCACCTTAACAGATGGAAGACATTGCAAGAGACTGTGGGCTCACCCATTATAAGGTTTTCACTACAGAAGTAGAAAATGACCATTAGAAAAAAAGAACAAGTTACTTTCTTACCTGGTAACGTTCTTTCGATGGGATGGTCCGACAACGTATTCCATATCTATGACAGGTAATGTCCACAGCTGTGCTGCTTCGGAAAATCTTTGGCTTTGGCGTCTGCGTCCTGCGTCGATGACGTCGATGCGCCGTCCCCAAGGACCTCCTCCGACGGCCGACGTCACCCGATGTGATAAGTAGGACGCACGACGCCCATAGCCTCAGTTATAGTTTTTTCCCCAGAATGTGTGTCACCAGATTTCTGCCAGTCAGACACACAAGGCCTTGCGGAACGCAAGCTGCAATCGCAAAAGAAATTCTGCGGCGGGGAAGGCAGGGAGGGAGCGATATGGAATACGTCGTCGGACCATCCCATCGAAAGAAGTAACTTGTTCTTTGAGGGGATTGGGTCCTCCGACGTATTCCATATCTATGACAGACTCCCAAAGCAGTACCAAGCAAGGAGGTGGGAAAGAATTTTGAATACAAATTTAGCATGCCCAATCAAATTGCGGAATAGAGAACTGCCTTGCCAAAGGCCAGATCTTGCCCCCTGATGGAATCGAGGGAATAGTGACGTACAAAAGTATGTACTGAAGCCCAGGTGGCTGCATCACAGATGTGACGAATAGGAACTCCCCTCTGCAGGGCAGTAGACGCAGCCACTCCTCTGGTAGAATGGGCCCGCAAGCCAGCCGGAGGGTCCTTACCCGCCAAGCGGTAACACTCGGAGATAGCTAAAATAATCCAACGAGACAAAGTCTGTTTCGTCACAGCTTGTCCCAAACGCTTTCCAGCGTAACCAATGAAAAGATGATCGTCCACTCTGACCCGGGACATGCGCGAGATATAAAAAGCTCAACGCTCTCCTAGGATCAAGCCTATGGAGCCTCTCCTCTTCCTTACCAGGATGTGGAGGAGGATAGAACGCCGGAAGAACAACCTTCTGGCTCAAATGAAATTCCGAAACCACCTTCGGAAGAAAAGAAGGACGAACTCTAAGGACAACCCTGTCCTTGTGAAATACAGTGAAGGGTGGCTTAACTGAAAGTGCCTGTAACTCACTCACTCTGCGAGCGGAAGTAACCGCAACTAAAAACACAGTTTTCAGAGTGAACAGCCTCAAAGGGCAAAAATGTAAAGGCTCAAATGGAGCACCCATAAGAAACTTAAGAACAAGGTTCAAATCCCAACCTGGCACCAAAAAAGGTGACGGAGGGAACACATTAGTGAGCCCTTTCAAAAACTGCGAAATTAAAGGAATCTTAAAATAGGAACACTCTTCAGACGAGCGCTTAAATATGGACAGCGCCGCCAGGTAACCTCTAATGGTCCCCACTTGCAAGCCTCTGTGGGCCAAAGAAAGCAAAAAAGAGAAAACCATGGGAATGTCGCATTCAAAAAGGATCCACATTCTGAACTCTGCACCAGTCGCAGAACTTTCTCCAACGGCAACGGTACAGAGACTTAGTTGCCGGCCGCCTGGCCGAGAGCAACACCTCCATCACGTCTTCAGGGAGGTCCCAATCCTTATACCTCAACCTTTCAGAAGCCAAGCGTGAAGATTGAGGGATCTGACCTCTGGATGGAGAACCTGACCTCCCTCCCGGGAGAGCAGATCGCCTCGGTACGGAAGACGACGTGGAGGGCAGATAGACAAGTCTAGAAGGTCCGGGTACCACGTCCTCCGGGCCCACGCCGGAGCAATGAGGATCATCCGGGAACCGAACCTCCGTAACCTCTGCAACACTTGCAAGATGACGGGGACTGGAGGAAACGCATACAGCAGTGGGAATGACCACTCCACCACAAACGCGTCTCCTAAGGCTCCTTTTGGAGGAAATTCCCGCGAGCAAAACCTTTCGCACTTCCGGTTGACACTGGAGGCGAAGAGATCCACTTGAGGGGTCCCCCAAAGGGCAAAGATCTCCAGGAGAATCTCCTGAGCCAGCTCCCACTCGTGAGAGATAGTGCTCTGCCTGCTCAGAGCGTCCGCCGTCTTGTTGTCGTCTCCGGCCAAATGAACTGCCGAGATTGAAACTTCCTGCTGGATGGCCCAGAACTCGAGCTGCATCGCCTCCCTGCACAGCGGAAGAGACCCTGCCCCCCCTTTTTGTTGAGGTACTGCATGGCCACCGTGTTGTCCATCAGAATCAAGACACTCTTCCCGCGCACTCAGCTCCAACACATTGATATGGAGTCTGGACTCCGACGGAGACCAACGACCGCTGACTGTCAGCTCGTTGGCATGAGCTCCCCCCATCCCTTGAGGGATGCGTCCGTCACGATCGTCACCTCCGGCCAGGGCAGCCAAAATGGGGCACCCTTCATCAGATTGCCCTCAACGGCCCACCACAGAAGGTCCCGGGCTACCGAGGGCAGCACCTGAACAGAGTCCGACAGCCTGCAGGAGGACAGACCACTGGAGCTTGAGTGCCCACTGCAAAGATCTCATCCGCAGATGAGCCTCTGGCACCAGAAGAATGCAGGATGCCATGAGGCCGAGCAGTCTCAAGAACTCGGACACTGGGAGAGTCTGGGCAAACTAAAACTTGTGCACCATCTGCTGAATGTGAAGAGCCCTCACCTGAGGAGGAAAACACTGCCCCAGGGACGTGTCGAGCACTGCTCCGATGTACTGGAGCCGCTGCGTTGGTGTCAAATGGGACTTCTTTAAATTGAGGGAGAAGCCCAGCCTGTGAAGGGAGTGGCAGGTGACGGACAGATGATCCAGGACTTGCTCGGGAGAGCTCCCCCTGATCAACCAATCGTCCAGGTAGGGGTAGACGTGAATCCCCCCTTTCCTGAGATGCGCTGCCACCACCACCATGAGCTTGGTGAAAACCCTTGGGGCGGAGGTCAATCCGAACGGCAGGACCCGAAACTGAAAGTGCGAGTCGCCAACCGCGAACCCCAGGTACTTCTTGTGCTTGGGATGGATTGGCACATGGAAGTAAGCATCCTTGAGGTCGAGAAAAACCAACCAGTCCTGAACTTTAAGGGCCTGGAGGACTTGAGAAAGAGTCACCATCTTGAACTTGTCCTTCCTGAGGAGTTTGTTCAAACCGCGCAAGTCCATGATGGGTCTCAATCCCCCGTCTTTCTTTGAAATCAAAAAATAAGGGGAATACCATCCCTTGTTCCTCTCCGCTACAGGCACCAGTTCTATGGCGCCTTTCTCCAGCAGGGCTTGAATTTCCTGCGCAAGGAGCGGATCCGGACTCTTCAAAGAGAGGTTCCCTGGTGGATTGTCGTGAGGCCTCTGCCGAAAAGGAAGACAGTAGCCGTGGGTTATGATCTCCAGAACCCGCACATCCGAAGTAATGGCTTGCCACTCTACAAGATGCTGTGCCAGCCTTCCCCCAAACGGCGAACCATGGGACCTGGCCTCATGTCTGAGTGGTAGCGGCTGCGGCGTTGCCTGAGGGCAAAGAGGCAACTGCCCGAGCGGCCTTGGCACCCCAAGTACCTTTGTTTCCACCTCTGGCACTCTTACGATAGCCTCTTTGACTGCTAGCTCCTCTCGCTTTACTGAAGGACGAGTAATAGCGAAAGGAACCTCCCCTCCATTGCTGTCCCCTAGGACGAAAAGGCGGAGTTTGGCGAACTGCAGCGCCCAATGACTTCGCTGCAGCTTTGGAGGTCTGCCACCTCTCAAGGCTCTCGTCAGCCTTGCTGCCAAAAAGGTGTTCACCGTCAAAGGGAATGTTGAGGAGCCTGGACTGCACATCAGGAGCGAACCCAGACTTCCTCAACCACGCAAACTTGCGCATTACAGTGCTCGCCGCCATGGACCGGCTGACACAATATGCCAAGTCCAAACCTGACTGAACGGCCTCACACATGGCATCCTTGCCATCCTGAACCATAGCAAGGAAACCATCCCGTTCGTCCCCTTCGGGAATATGATCAGCCGCTAATGCAACACAGTTCCACAGGGTGTGTGTGAAACGAGACAAGGCACATATGGAGTTGGCCGCCTGAAGCGCCATACCCCCAGAAGAAAACACTTTCTTCGTCCAGCCGTCAAAACGTTTGTCGTCCCTATCCGGAGGGATGGTAGGATATGACGCCTTATTTGCCGGGGCTGTAGCCACCTGCACAACTAAACTCTCCGGGGTGGGGTGCCTAGACAAGTAGCAGGGGTCGCTACTGGCTGGACGGTATTTTCGCGACAAAGACTTGCCCACTGCCGGGAGACTCTCCGGAGCAGTCCAAGCCGCCGCCACTCTTCTCTGCAAAGCCATATGAAAAGGCAAAACCGGGTCAGTGGGTGGACCGAGATCAAGGATGTCCGTGAGATCATCCTGAACGAACTCCCCTGGGAGAGCCGACCAACCCAAGTACTTGGTAACCCGAGACATAAGGCGCCGATATGAGGAATCGGCATGAGTGCCAGGCTCCGGCCGACAAAACTCCACCTCCGGAGAGGTGTCCAATCCACTGGCATCATGCAGTGACTGCCTCAGGTCATCAAACTGACTATGGCCCGAGATAAGTTAATCCGGAACTGGAACCAGACCGCCATCAGAGCCTTCATCACCCTCTGAAATGTACTCAAGGCGGGGAGAGGAAGACCTCTGCGGACCAAAGCAGTACCGGACCTTAGCCATAGCCTTTTTAGGGGCAAACCCCTCCGACACCACCGCCTCGAAAGGAGTCGAGGGCGCCGAGCGAGTCGGCGTCGACAGAAAAGGCGTTGAGGGCACCGAGCGAGTCGGCATCGACAGAAAAGGCGTCGACGTTGAGCGAATCGGCGCCGACGTCAGCTGCAACGCCTCCAGCATCGGCGGCGTCGACACAGTCCTCAAAGCCGGAGCTCCGAGCGTGTCTCTCGACAGCCTGGGCACCGACAGTGTCGACGACCCCCTCGAAGACGGAACCTCGAGAGTAATCGTCGACTACCTCGGCGCCACAGGCATAGACATCTTCTTCGAAGATGGCAGAGGATCACACGGTCTCGAGCACGTCGAGGACCGGGACCTGGAACGGGCATGACGAGAACGGCTACCCTTGTCCGGGCGGGACCTCTCCCACGAGCCGTGCCGACCACCCGAGCCCGAAGGCGTATGGGCGGTGTCTCTCAACCGGTGCTGACCGACCCCACTCGGAGACGCAGACGGACCGGTGCCCTGCGATTCCAGAATCGCTAGCATCTGCTTCCCGAAGGAAGTCCATTCCTCTGGTGTCGCTTGCATGGAGGGATAAGCGACCTGCCGACGGGCAGAGTTCTCAGAAGAGGACGAGGAAGGCGACCTATGCCGGCGCTTCCTGGAATGCCTAGAAGAGGCAGAGGAGTGGCGAGACCGACTCCTGGAAGGAGACCCACTGGACTTCCGACAACGACGCGGAGAGTCACCCCTCAAGTCATCGGTCGAAAGCCCCGCAGACCTCGACTTCCAGGGCTTAGACACCCGACCTACCGACAGTTTCTTCTTGCGTTCTCGCAAGGCCTTTGCAGTGAGCGACTGGCAGTCGACACAGTCGTCTGTATCGTGGGCCTCCCCGAGGCACCAGAGGCAGGCGTCGTGCGAGTCCATGACCGACATCTTGGACCCACAGTCCCCGCAGTTCTTGAAGCCCGGACGCGGGGTCGAAGATGAGAAAGACATCGCCACAAACAAACCGAACAGGTTCAACGAACCGAGAAAGAAAACAGGAACTCCAACGAGTTGAGGCATACCGAGATTCACGAAGCGAGCACGTTCACGGAAAAAACGGAACTGAGGCTATGGGCGTCGTGCGTCCTACTTATCACATCGGGTGACGTTGGCCGTCGGAGGTCATCGGGGACGGCGCATCGACGTCATCGACACAGGACGCAGACGCCAAAGATTTTCCGAAGCAGCACAGCTGTGGACATTACCCGTCATAGATATGGAATACGTCGGAGGACCCGACCCCCTCAAAATGTTGTTAAAAAGAAGGAAAAGCAACATTGATGTGCCCTGGCAGGCCCTGGAATCAAGATGCACATCCCCTCCTCCCCGAGCACCAGAAACCGTGAGAGCTGGGCTGCATATGCCAGGAGGGGACCAGGTGGGAGCCAGAGCTGCATGTTTGGAGAAGCCTGGTCTCCGACACAGCCTGGGGAACCGTCAGTCCACCCGGGGGCCAGTTCAGATGGGCAACAGAGAAAGAAACGGGCCACAAGGTGTCGGCGACGAAAGTGAAGAAGGGGCCCCTGACCCAGGGCCACATAAGTGGGGTGGCCCTGGCACTTCCTGAGAGCGGTACGGCCAACCCGACAGTGGAGTCCCTGGGCTGTGTGTGTAGTGCGGCCCAGGTGAAGATGGCATGGCCGGTGAGGAGAAACCCACCCGCCCAGGCCAGACTGGCTATGAGTTCCCCCCATGAGGACACATGCCGAGCTCTGGGCCAGAAGTGAGCGGCATGCGGGGGAGATGACCATTTCCGGACGGTTTGCAGGAATGCCCCAGTGCCAATCATCCAGGCCGCCTCCCTGACGAACAGCAGATGCCATCCCAACCACTGATTGGATGACAGAAGGTCGAGCCGCCAGTATAGGAGATAACATCCATAGAAGGGGAGAGCAGTCGACAACAGCCCTGAAGATCAGTCTGGTCTCCTGACAGGAACATCACTCACAGACCTCGATAGATCATTCACTATGTGGAAGTGCCCTTGCCATCTGGGATTGCATCTTCATCCTCACAAGACAGCCAAAGGAAGAAAGGATATGTGTGGGCGCTAGACCATGAGACTGCGAAGGAACATAGCCCCATCCTAACTCTCCAAGTCCACAACATACCGACAGAATTTATCATTGACTCTGGAGCAAAAGTGAATGTCCTGAGTGAGGGTGCCTACAATTGCCTCCCACAACCAACAAAACTGCAACCCTCCCAGGTGGACATTTTCCCTTACGGCTCGAACATGCCTCTGCCGTGCAAGAGTACCTTTAACATGATCTGTGCGCACAAATCGCACACTGACTGCATACAGCTACATGTTCTGTCCAAAGAAGCCAACAGTTGGTGCAACCTAAGCTTCAAAACAGCCGTGGACATGGGACTCGTCCATATCGAATACCGTATGATGGACCATAAATACTACCTGGTCCCAGAAGGGGACGTCACAAAAGCATTTCCGAACCCCTTTAAAGGTCTGGGCAAACTATTCAACTGCAAGGTGAGGCTTCACACTGACCCGGAAGTCAAACCTGTTGCCCAGCACTTCAGGGGCAATCCCATAAACATACAAAAACAGGTGGAGGAGGAGATAAGACGGTTACTGGGCATCATCGAGCCAACGGTGGGACCCACCACATGGGACTCCCATCGTGCCGGTTACCAAGAAATCGGCAGAAGGTTCCATCCACCTCTCCGTGGATATGAACCGCCCCAACATGGCCATCCAGCGAGAGCGACATCAAGCCCAGCGAATAACGGACATGATCCAACTCCTCAATGGTGCAACCGTCTTCTCAAAACACGATCTCAACAAGGGCTACCACCAACTGGAACTAGCCGGGGAGTCCAGATACATTACCACTTTTGTGACTCACATGGGGCTGTATCGTTACAAGCGTTTGAACTTTGACATATCTTCGGCTGCAGAGATTTTCCAGGAAGAGATCCACCAGGTAATCAAGCACATCCCAGGGTGTCTGAACTACAGCAACAACATCCTGGTGTTCGGAAAAACAGCCCAGGAACACGACGACACCCTACACAATGTCTGCATGGCCCTAGAAACAGGCAATGTCACGCTCAACAAATGTGAATATGGCATACAAAACCTTAAGTTCTTGGGTCACACATTTTCAGACTAGGGAATGCGTCTGGACCCAGAGAAGGTCAAGGCCTTACAAGAAGCCCCCGCCAAACGGACATGTTGGACCTCAGGTCACTCCTAGGGCTTGCAAGTTACTGCTCTCGCTATCTAGAAAACTTTGTGATGGTGAGCACGCGCTCCGGGAGTTGACCAAGAACAATCAGGACTTCGTCTGGACACCGAAATGTAAGGCCGCCTTAGTAGAAATTCCTGCACGTACTGCCTCAGCCTCAGACATGGCATACCTCAGCACTGGCAAAGACACAGAAGTGACATTGAATGCCAGTCCGGTGGGACTGGGCACGATACTTGCACAATATGACCACAGGACCCCACACATCAAGAAAGTCGTGTCATATGCAAGCCGTAGTCTCACCACCAACGAGCAGAAGTACTCGAGGCAGAAAACGAAAGGCTGGCGATCATCTGGGCTTGCAAGCACTTCCATCTGTTCCTGTTCGGAAAAGCATTTACAGTGAACACAGACCACCAGCCCTTCTCACCATCTATGGCAACCCCCATCCCGGATGCCACCACGGATGGAAAGATGGGGACTCTGTCTCCAGGACTAAAAATGTACTATCCGCCATAGACCGGGCAAGGACAAGAACCCGACAGACTACCTCTCACTCACCCAACAGGACCCTTTCAACCAGAACATTCAATTGCTGATGCATACTTACAGTACATTATTCACCAATTGAAACCATGCCCAATAGTGTGGAAGACACTCCAACAGGAATCAGCAGGTGACCCAGTACTGACAATCGTCTTGCAGTGCATCACCCAAGGAAAAATGAGACATGCGAAGGAGAGGGCCAAACACCTAGACGAGACGTTGCAGGGCGACATCAAAGCAATGTCGCTGGTTCATGACTACCTCAGCACCACTGAGGATCAAATCATCATGAAGGGCTGCCGAATTGTTCTGCCCAAGTCGTTTACGCCAACAAGTGGCTGACCTGGCTGACAAGGGGCACCGGGGAATAGTCTGGATGAAGAAGCGACTGCGGCAGAAGATCTGGTTCCCAGGATTAGACAAACAAATTGAGGACACCTTAAAGAACTGTGCCATCTGCAGCACAATGGCTCCAACTCCACGCCCAAACCTGCTGCTGATATCTCCGCTCCCTGGTGGTGTACGGGAAGAACTGTCGGTTGACTTCTTTGGACACCTGCAGGACAGCACAAATGCCTTAGTCGTGATTGACGAATATTCAAGATACCCAGAGATACAAATTGTGCCGTCCACAGCAGCGACAGCAGTCATCCCAGTCCTGGTCCCCCAGATAATCAAGTCCGACAATGTCCCCCCCTTTACCAGTGTGGACTTTGTGGTTCAAGCACCAGTAAATTATGCCTCTCTGTCCCCAAGCCAACAGCATGGTTGAGCGCGTTATGGGGAACATCAAGAGAGCGCTGCAAGTGGCTAAGCTGTCCCACAAACCTTTCGAACAGACACTGCACCAGCTCTTGCATGATTACCGCCACACTCCCCACCACACCACAGGCAAATGCTGTGCAGATCACTTATTTGGATACAGGTTATGGACACAAATGCCACAAGGACCCCCGCAGGGCAACACCATAACGGAGGACAAGGAGATCCGAACCAGAGACGCTGAAGAAAAGGGGAAAATTAAGATTGCAGCGGATGAGCAGAGAGTGGCCCGAGAGCACAGTTTTGAAAAAGGAAGCCCCTGTCCATCAAAGGCAGAAGCAGTGATCTCTGGAAGCCACCTGTCGTGGCCGAGCAGGTGGGGTTCCTATATGGCCCATTGCTATGAAAAAGCAGCCACATGGACAAATAGGTATCGTACTGGGGACATGGATAATGTATATAGACAGTGACTGTTGTTCCTGCAGGACAGGATGTGTATTGACAGTGCCTTTTTGAGTAGAACATAATATAATTAGGGCAGCCCAAAGCTGCTAGTAATAAGTCTCAGCAATGTACTTGAAAGTGTTAAGGAAAGTGTTCAATCTATTATAATGTGGGGCCCAGGAAATATGGGGACTGAAGCCTGCTCAAGGGTAATCTGTTCCGGTGTTGCCCTGAAGGTGGGAGTAGTTCTAGTGTGGTCTCTCCCTGGCAAGGGGGTTAACTAATGTGTGCTGCGTTCAGACCAGGGCAGGACACTGCAAGGCTACATCTAGCTCTACCATCCTCAATGGTCATATCTCACTCTTCTTTGCCTTCAATGTCTCTTTCACTTCTGCATTCTCCCGTTCTTGCCAATTTCCTCCACTGAGCCTTAGCAATTCTGCCATGGTTCTCCTCCAATCTATTCAGTACCGCCCCTCTCCTAATCATTGTTCTTCACCTCAGACCTTCTCTGTACTCTCCTCTCCTCCTTGTACTCCTCCTCTAACATCTTCTGTACTCTTCTCCTCCTCCCCTCCCTCCTTCCTCTACTCCAAAATCCTCTGTACTTGCCTCTCCTTTTTATTCTCCAAACCCCCTTGGACTCTCCTCTCCATCTTGTTATTCCGTTCCACCAGCTTTAATCTTTTCTGTGCTTCCCATTCTCAAGGAAGATTATGGCCGCCAGGAAACAAGGAAGCTGCATAAGAGTAGGTTGCATTTCTGTCATTTTCTTTATTTTGTAAACAATTGTTATTTGATTTTAAACCACAATAACGTACAAATATATCATCAACATGTACAGCTTATCACAGTACAAATCTCGTCTGTTTATTCCCCCATTCCCCCCCACTCTCTCCACCCTTACCCCAGCCTACTCAACACCACATAATACACCCCTTCCCGTTTACTCTCCATAAACCCTTCTGACGTCTGCATCCTCCTGTATAGAACACATTTCTGAAACTCAGACATCTAATGTAGAATTGGTTGGTTCTGTTGTCAACTGTCTACACTCTTCCACACCTCCCTCTTCCTGGTCTGAGCTCCTGCTGATTGCTTCTTGCCATACAACTGTTTCCGCATTCACCCATTTTAGTAGGTCCCTCCACCATACTTGCACCACGGCCTTGTCTGCACTTCGCTAATATGTATGCTAGATCTCTCAATTTGCTCACATGTTTAATTCTCTTATGCCTTGCGAAACCCCCCCAGCAGACAGGCCCGGAGGGAGCCCACATCCAAGGTGTATCCGCTTTTGCTAATGTCTGAGCCACCTCCTCCCAAAATGTACCTCTCTCTACACAGGCCCAGAACATATGGACCAAGTCTGCATCCACCTCCCCACACTTCGGGCACAACTGTATCGCTGCTTGGCTAAACCTTGCTATTCTATTCGGGGTAAAATATGCCCTGTGGGCTATGTATAATTGAATTTATTTGAGCCTTGTGTTTCTGGACACCTTTTTGTGGTACCTCATAGCTCTGTTACATACCGCATCTGACATTGACTCCTCTAAGTCTGCCTCCCATTGCTATCTCGTCTGCCCCAACTCCTTCCCCACTTTAGACATTAACAGCTCATATATCCACGATACTTCTTGCCCACCCTCTGACACATCATAAAATGTCTATCGTATCATCTGTCTGCAACAGAGCTATGGTCTCCGGCCATCTACGTCTCATGTTCCTTAGTAAACTGGCGTGTGTAAGGTGTTGCCCCATATGCACTCCCGTTTCCGCCACCAATTCCGCAAACCCCTTAGGCACACCCTCCTTTATCAGGTCTCTAACCGTCGCAACCCCTTTAGGTTCCCAGTATTTTCTCACGTTCATCCACAGTTTGTCACTCACTCCTTCTAGCGCCATGTGTGGGATCTGCAGGGCATACAATGCAATGTTCCCCATCAACTGACAGGCTCTACGGCACATTACACACCCCAATCTCATCAACCTGCGTGAGCAGGTTGTGCGAGAGTCTGTTATCCATATAACTTAGTTTAGAAAGAACTGTGTCTTTGTTGTTTGCAACAGCCGCGACTCGTGCGTTTGTTCATCCCATAACCACTTCGCTACTAATTGCAACTGGCTAGCGACAAAATACCCTTCGAAGTTAGGTAGTTTTATACCACCTAGTTCATATGCGTTCTGAAGCTTCCAACGCGCCGCCGTACACCTTGAGTTATGCCACAGGAAATTCTTGCATATACTGCAAAGCTGGTTTTAGCCCGCCCGAAAATCTGCCTATCTCTAACTTTACTTAAAATACTGCATTCAGATTGTGTGAGACCCTGCTGACTATATCTGCATACCGCATACAGACTGCCTGAAATCAATCCTGCTTTAGCTTCATCACTAGTCCTGTAGTAGCTTCAGGCCTACACCATCTTGCCTCATCAATCAGCATGCCTCCATTGCTCATAAATGTGCTCGCCAGTGTCCTGTACCTGATGAATATTTCAGTTCTACTGAGACTGACACTGCTCCCACTGACTATACTGCATCCGACTATGCTCAACATGCAACCACCTAGCAACGCACATCTAGCCTTAAACGACCTACAGCCAGTGATACCCACAAGCCACCCCCGCTCTACCTCTGATAGGAATCTCGGACTCAGAGCCAGACTAGCTAAAATATACGAGCCCCGTGCCCACTCACTGCCTACTCTATTGAAACACAAAACTACACTGCTCCAACCGAGACTACCCACAAGAAAATCTAACTCCCCTCGGAACCGCAACCAAACTCACCCACCCAACCCCACTAACTTGGATCCTCCCGGTGTCATAACTCAGGACCATTGCCACATCACTCCTACTAAAATTATGGCAAGCCCCCAAATTAAGGAGCCCTGATCAACGCCAGATCGCTAGTTGCTCATGCAACAGAAATCTCTGATTTGATCCTCAAAGAAGACCTTGACTTCCTTGCTATCACTGAGACATGGCTACACTCAGCAGCAGGTCCAATGCTCATGCTGGCTATCCCAGATAATTACTCCATCTTGAGACAAGATCGACCCAACTCCAGGAGAGGAGGGGTCGCCATCATCCACAAATGCAATCTTATAATGAGACTAGCAGCAACAATTAATGCCCCTCCTGCAAAACACTTTCAGTTAAAGTGCCTCTTAATAATGCTCAAACTCTCAACATCCACCTGATCTATCGCCCGCCAGGTCCTATAGGCACTTTTGACGAGGACATCAACACTACTCTAAATAGCAACCTCGAAAGTTCCACCCAAGTACCTACCCTTGGGGACTTCAACCTGGGCTATAATGACCCTGTAGACTCATGCGCCAACACGATTGTCAATATCCTCTCTGAATTAGGTTTTACCTAAAGAAGTATGGAACCTACACATGCCAAAGGCTGAATACTTGATTGGATAGCCGACCACAACTATCTTGCTAATATAACCAATATCTCACCTCTAGCCTGGACCGACCACCACTTGGTATCATTTATGCTTTCCATTACTCGACCCTTACCCTCCCCTATTACTAGGGCCCCCCCTACACTCACAAGAAATAAAAGAAATATTACAGTAGAGAGACTTATCCCTAACCTACTCCCCACCCTCAACTCACTCCCCGAGAATTTGGACCGAGAGAGACTGGTCGAAGAATATAATAAAATTATGGCCACTTCGCTGGATCATATTGCCCCCCTCAAACTCAGATCAAGCAAGCCCAAATCGCAACTGAACAAATGGTTTACACCTCTCCTTAAAAATTTAAGGTTGCAAAAAAGAAACTGAGGCCACCTGGAAAAAAGTCCCCTCAGTAGCCAATAAACTTAAACTCTCTAAACTAACCACCCTCTACAAAAAAAGAAATCTATCTAGCTAAACGTACTTCCTTTGACTCCCGGATATCCCAAGCAAAATCAAACACAAAGGAATTATTCTCCATCTTGAAAGAAGTGGAAACCCCCATAGCCCCATTAGATACTTGCACCAAAGAAAAGAAAATGGTGTTCTGAAATCCAAAACGCCTTAGCCAACAAGATTGCTACCCTCCAAAACAAAATCACTCGTAAAAAAGCTTCTTTAAACGATCCCCGCCTTTCTAATCCACCTGAGAAACCACTCCAAGCGAAACCCCTCGCTTCAACTTCTCGTCACTGAAACCCTCAAACTGCCAGGGAGACCTGTGCCCGGTACAGCTCATTAAAGATGCCGCCCGTGACCTCTTCCCTTTCATTACAAAATTAATTAATGCCTCCTTCTCCACTGGCTCCATCCCCTCAAATCTAAAACAATCCTGGGTGCTCCCCCTACTAAAAAAACCTACACTTGACCCGGCCATGCCTACTAATTACAGACCCATAACAACTGTACCCTTCCTTCTAAAAATCTTGGATAAGGTCGTCTATGTACAAATACAGAGGCACCTGGAAGAACACCAACTCTTAGGAGCGAGACAATCAGGCTTCCGTCCCCAACACGGGACTGAAACTGCTCTCATCGACTTGAAAGTACAAGTTGACAAGCTCAGAGACAATGGCCAAGCAGCACTTCTGATCCTCCTTGACCTTTCTGCAGCTTTCAATTTGGTTAATCACTCCGTCCTGTGCACACACCTCCACACTTCAGCCCATTTCTCGGCCAAGGCCATCACCTGGATCAGATCTCTTCTTAATGACAGAACTATGAGGGTCTTCTCACCGCCAGCGGCAGCAGACCCTATACCCATCACGTGTGGTGTGCCACAGGGCTCCTGTGTCTCCCCCACATTGTACAATATTTTTACTAAGACCCTTTTCGATGATTTGGATCATCTTGGTATCACCTAGAGAATGAACAAACAGTACAAGTAGATGTCTCAAATATTGACTACTTGATCATTCGTACTTAGGTACTACACTTTGTATGTCCTCAAATGTGAATGTCCTATGTTTCTGAAAAATACCAGTGCATTACTACACCACTGCACTTCAAAATAAAACCCTTTTGTGCAGAAGAAGTTTCATGAGAATTCTGTGACCACCCACACAAGGGGTTACCCATTCAGGGTGTAGCAGTGGTTACTCTTCAGCAGAGATCGACCTGACCTTGCTCATTCGTTTGTTGATATTATTGTACCCATATGGGCAGAGCAAGGCAGTAACCAGGTACCCTTCCGAATACAAGTATTAAAGCAAGGCAGATTCACTTATCACTTCCGCTTCTCATCTGGTCATCTGTCTCTTCCGGAAAGTTCAACGCGTCCATCTATTTATTTACATCCTCTGAAGTCTAAAAAAAAACAGCTTGGTCTTTATGTAGGACCTTCATCTTTGGCGGGTATAGCAGCATCTATTTAAGGTTAGCTGCTCGTACCGGCTCTTGACTGAGACGTAGTTCATCCTCTGCTTCTGCACCAAGAAAGTATAATCTGGGTACGCTGTGATGGTCGCTGATGCTCTGCTTATCCTCCCACCTTTTTGGAAGTGTTCTAGGATTATTTGCCTGTCTTTATACTTTAATATCTTGGCTATGATCAGTCGAGGTGGGGCCCGGGGTGGTGGTTTTCTTGCCAAGACCCTGTGCGCTCTTTCAAGTTTAAACCCCTGGGTGAGTGACTCTGCACCCATCTCCTGCAGCAACATGTTTTCGATGAAATTTTTCGGGTTCGAGCCTTCCTCTCCTTCCAGGGGCCCAACAATGCGTACATTATTTCTGCATGCTCGACCTTCTGCCTCTTCTGCTCTGTTCTCCAGGTTCCGTACCTGTTGTTACAGCATGGAAACCTCCTTCGAATTCTCTCTGCAACTGCTTGTGTTGGCCTTCACCTCTTTTTCAAGCACTCCTGTATGTTCTGTCAGTGCTCTGACATCCTGCCTCAAGAGATTCACATCAATAATGATGGCGTCAATTTTGAGTTCCAATGATTACTTCATCTTGGTTATGGCCTCTAGAATCTGCTGATCGCTCCGCCTTTTCCTCTTCTCACGCGTCTTGCCCTGTTGTTTTTGCATCATCTGTCGTTTGTGTTGGTTTGGCAAATGCATCTATTGGTGACTGTTTTCATTTGGTCTTGTTTGGCTTATATGCCATTGTCGCGTCCACATACTCCTCAGACCTTCCTTCCTATAGGAACAATTCGGTGCACTGTTGATTTGCTGTAGTCCAGTGTTGAACAGTGCCTATGTCCGCGTCTTGTGCAGCTCTCAGCGTGTAACACACCGCTTGGGGTCACCTTAGTTCCGAAGGGTCTCTGAGCTTTAGAGTCACCTTCCAGCACTTCCTGCGGTGGGAATTATCTGATCTTGTTATCCCACCGGTGCCCCCTATCACCGAATAGGTCAGTACCCCCCTAGCATAGGATCCTGGCCAGCTCCGCGGTCTTCAACATCTACTGCCTGGCGCCGTCTTGCATGGGCCCTCTTTGCGTAGCTTCTTGTATCTGTATATGGAGCCGCGTACCAGTGGCCCGCTATGTTGAGCAATGCCTGGCCTATACTTCTACCGGGCCTGGGCTGGTTCCTCCAAGGGGGGGGCGTGATTTGTAGCATGCACAAAACCCTTCACCTCCTTTCGTAGGTTTTCTGCTTGCACTAGGGTACTATGTCGCCAAGCACCTCGAGAAGTTCTTAAGCTCCCTATTTGAAAGCACCCTCTGTTCCGTCCCAGCTTGCCATTGCTGAAACATGTGGCTCCTTACAGTACTAGCCTGTTCCTCAGCACCTGCTCACTCCCTTTCTCTGTTGACCCTCACCTCCAGGCTGCAGGCTGCTCAGGCACCCATCCTCTCCCTTACGTCTGTCACTCCGGCCTCCTGGAGGCTCTCGGCTCTCTGCAAGCACGATCCTATTAGGTCCTGTAGCTTTGCATGGATACAGTTCTCTTGTGTCTTCCCAAGGTTGCAGCTGAATGGAATAAAGCACTGTGAAGTGCTAATAATCTGTTCATGATGATACTTGTCTTCCGAGGAGGATGTCCTTCTTGATGCGCAAGCGGAGTTCTGTCTCTCAGCTGCTTCTACCCTTGCTTGAGGATGGTGCTTTAATCCAACGTGGCTTTCAAATAGTGCAGTACTTCCCTGAAGTGTTATGCCTTGACTTAAAACCCGCGGGATTTAAAAATCCGCCATTGGCTTTCATGCAAACTCTTGTCTGACCTTGCATTGCTAGTCTGTTACAGGCGTTTATCACTGCTATACATTTGCCGCATTCTGGCCTCTAACATGAGTCCGTGCACAGACCCTTTCCCCTGCTGCTTGTCATGCCTAGTTGGGTCAGACAACCATGCTTCTTCTGGGCCCCTAGCTGCCTTCGCTCCTTTCGTTTGCTTTATTACATGCCCCTGGGTTGGTACAGTCTCACAGACAATCCTACTAACTTTTGTATTCTGCATCTTCCCCTCGTGCCACAAACTCTTTCGTTCATCCAGCTCGCCCATGTTGTGCTTTTAATATGCCCCGCTGCGCGCAGTGTTCCACTGTGCTCCGCTTATTAGTCAATTTCAAATCCCGTCACCCAGGCCGTGCTTTCATGCGCTTGCAACTGTTGCGCTTATCCAAGTGTCAATTGTATCCATGTGGGACTCTGCCACGTATTTCCTTGCAATCTCTGCTTACAAGCTTGTTGGATGAATTGTTCACGACTTCTCAGTCGTGTTCGATTGACGGTTTCAAAAGCAGCGTCAGTGTGTTAGCAACTTCCTTAACGATCTGCTTCTTATTTCCTAATCCGCATGGCCCCTGGAGACTCTCGGGTTCGGGTTCCCCCTCTTATTTGGCATACGGTGCAGCTCCAGTCTCATGATACAAGCTTCAGGGGGACAATGTTATGTCTTTCATGACTTTCCCATCCACTACAAGGGTTAGAATAGAAACATGTAAGTGGCAGCCCTACAGATTCCAGAAAAAAGGGACATGCTTTATAAAGGCCACGGATGCTGCCTTGGCTCTGGTAGAATGAGCTGAATTCTCTGAGGAGGTGCAAGCCCTCGAAAATCGTAAACTGTCACTTTACATGAGGCAACCCACCTGGCAATACAGGCCTTAGTTGCTATGTTCCAGGAGCAAGACCACAATAGGTTTCAAAAAATGGGTGCGATTTTCTAAATGCTTTTGTAGAACTTTAGAGCCCTCAAAATATCCTGATCATGTAAAGCCTCTTCTGCCTGAGAAGAATGAGGTGTAGGATGGAAAACCGGCCGGGAAATTTCTCGATTCAAATGAAATTCAGAAACTACCTTTGCTAGGTAGGAAGGGACTGTTCGTTCTGAGGACCTTATCTATATGGAAAATTTACCATCAGCTCTGAGGTGGTGATACGATTGCTTTGATGAAAGAGCTTGGCGCTTTTCCACTCTTCTTGCTGACGCCAATGCCAATAGGAAGGCGGTTTCAGGGATTAATAAATCAATTACGCAAGCAGTCATAGGTTCAAAAGGTTTGTGCATGAGTGCAGCTAAACCCAAATTCAAATCCCATTGAACAGGAGACTCTGCAATGGGGGGGATACATATGGAGAAGACCATCGAAATGATGCCGAATTGCCTCATTCGATAAAGAAAATGATTAGTGTTCCTTTTTAGGCAAGCACCCACTGCCAAAAGATGCTTACAAGTTAGAAGATCTCATTAGAAGCAGATCCAACCAAGGAATCCATGGGAAGTCCAGAAGATTCCCCCAAACCAAATCTTGTGCTGCCAGAATGAGACTATGATGGTCACTGTCAAGTTTAGTGTGAACTTGAACCTCATTAAGGTCCTGTGGATCGAGGAAGCAGAGTTAAAGCGCAAAGCATCTTGTTTGACCATTCTTTTACAAGTGCCTCTACTAACGAATGAAGAGTTTGTCCTCTCTGCGACACATACTGTGGACAGAGTATATTGAGTGAGGACAGAGTGCATTTCAAACATATCTACCGCTAAAAGAAGAAAACTCTGAGTAACAACATTTTGCCACTGAAGGCTTGAATTCCCATTTGTGAGGTTCAGACATCATCCTGCTTTCATGGTCTGCCAACACATTCCTCTTTACCACCAGATGGGAAGCAAGCAGAAAAAGGTGGTTCTGTAGGGCCCAATGCCAGATTTGTTTCGCCAGAAGGCACAGGGGATGGGAAATATTCTCGCCTTTCTTGTTTATATCAAACATGGCGTTAGCATTGTCCATAAAAACCTGTACCACGTTCCCTTGAATGGAGGGCAGGGAAGATTTGGGAGTTGTAAGGGTCCAGAAGTATGAGAGGAACCAAGAGGTGGCATGGTTTTGGTTATAAACATTTCTTGAGCTTTTCAAAAACCTATCTATCCCTAAGTCAATGAGGGGGATTCCCTGCCTGCCTCAACCTAAAACAAAGGATTGTCAGAATGTCCATTCAAGCCGGGTGCCACTGTGAAAGAAGCTGCGAGACTGTAAGGAGCTGAGACGTGTACAACGAGGGAAACAGCGCCTTGATTGACACTTTTGCTGCATCCCGCCTCCCTTCTCCACGGATTGGTCTGTGATTTTTTCCTCTCCCATTGGATATTGCTTAACAGCCCAAACGCACGCGCATCGCGCGCGCGCATCTCGGGCAAGTACTCGGTTAAGTACCGCTTTGCCGCGGTCTCTTTTGTTTTCAAGCCGGGTGCCACTGTGAAAGAAGCTGCGAGACTGTAAGGAGCTGAGACGTGTACAACGAGGGAAACAGGTGACCATTGCGCCAGAGCTTATTGGCAACTGACTTTCATGTGCGAACTTTGGCTGACTTTTGGCTGATTGGCTCCTGCTCCTTTCTCTTTCCTCAGCGCCTTGATTGACACTTTTGCTGCATCCCGCCTCCCTTCTCCACGGATTGGTCTGTGATTTTTTCCTCTCCCATTGGATATTGCTTAACAGCCCAAACGCACGCGCATCGCGCGCGCGCGCATCTCGGGCAAGTGCCGCTTAGCCGCGTAGCCACGGAGCAGCGACGCACTGTTCTAAATATCAACCTTGCTCACTGCTAGTTGCGAGTGACAATTTCTGTGTGGAGAGTTTTGTACGTTGTGTGAACACCTCCTAATACTCTTAATCTACTCACCGTAAGTGAAAATTTCTCCCCTTTCATTACAATGGTGTTGACGCTTAAATCAGGAATGCCTGCAATTGAAAAAATTAATGTATGCGTAGCAGAATCAATCATGACCCCGAAATCCTCCTCGCGTACTATTCATCTAAAACGAGCGTCCAAGTCAGCAACTGTATCTCGGTCTTGTGCTCCATTGGCTGACATACGAAAGTTTTGTGCGCTGGGGCCCAAAATGGGGGAGGGAAAAGAAACTCCTCAAGAAAACTTGTTGAATGTAGAAACAGCAAAAATGCCCTTGGGTAGTAATATCAAAGATCAGTTAATTCAAGATATTGATAATACTCCCTTCTCATTTATGGTGGAAGGTCAGGAGAGGCAAATTAAAGAACAATTGGCCGTTAAGGGGGGTGATAAAGAAACGTTGCCTATTATCATTTCACAACAAACTACAGTAACTGTAGTTGATATAAATCAAGGCGGCGCTAAGCAAGATGTTTGTACGGGTTCTCCCTCTGATAGTGCTATAGTGAAGGTTTTCCCGGTCTTGGAAGAAGGTTCTAATGTTGACAGCACTGTTCCTATAAGAATGCCGGATAACAGTAATTTGGTTGAGCAGTTTCCCGATAACGATGCAATTCGGCATGATCTATCGAGATCCCCAATAATGTTTTCACCGACACAAAATGAATCTTCGGTGTTATCATGTTCTTTTGTGCAGCCCACTCCGCGCAGAAACTACGTAAACCCTGGTGGCAATAACCAGATTACGCAGGGGAATTTTGTAATTGGTTTGGAGACCTCTATCCAAACAATGAATGCTGCGCTGTTTTCACTGACAAGGCTATATGATTCGTTGGACACAAAATTGAATGATCAACAGATGTTGTTATTGAAACTGGTCCAGGGACAGTCAGCGAACTTGACGTCATGCGAACAGTGTAAGACTTGTAATAATGTACAATCTCAAATGGGGAAAAATCTTACTGATATGCAAAGAAAGATGAATTATACTAATGATCATGATGTTTTATTGATTGATTGTAATCAGAATCAGCAACTGATCTTACAACAAGATGCTGGGAAAGAAATAAGATTAAAACCACTAACTAATAATAAGCAGATTGAAGATCATGAAAAATCTTTAATATTGGTCCAAGACCCCATTAAGATCGACATACAGCCTATTTCGAAATTAAATGCGGACAATAAGGAAGTATGTCAAATAGGCCAGCAATGCTTGAAGAAAAAAAAAACAAAAGTGAAGAATATGATAACCCCGTCCACACTAGGTGATGAAAAGGTTCATCAAGAAATGGTTGTTGAAAATACTAATGTAATTCTGACAGGTGATAAAGAGCCAACATATTTGATATTTGAAAAAAAAAAAATCAAAAGACTCAGATGGTAAAAGTGCAAGAAACTAAAAAGTCAAAAAATTTGAAAACCTTACCAAATTCTAAGATCTCTGGTACTAGGCACTTTTTACAATCTCTGACAAAACCAAAAACTGTAACAGCTCTGGCTCGAAAAGCAATAGCCAATAAGTATAGGGACGCAATGTTAATCAGAACTAGTCAAGCAAGTCAAAATAAACTAGCCTCCCTCGCATATGAGCCCCTTGATAACTTAGTATTGTTGAGTAATCAGAATGAGAGTACAGATGCAAGGGAAGTGACTACTGCACAGGAAGCTCCGAAAGCTCAAGCGGAGCCTGAGTTTACTACTTCTACTTCAAATGGTACGATGTTGCCTGAATTTGCAAAGGAAGGAGTGCGAGTGGCACCAGTGGAATTGGTGGGTGAGAATATATTAAGATTGAAAGAGTGGAAAGAGGAAATTGAAAACTCGTTAAAGAGAATCGTTTCCATTGTAAATAGACCGAATGTAGCGCAGCAGAGTGATGGGAAAAACGATGTCGGGAATGATGCTTCATCGTTTAATACAACTCCTCTAGCCTTTTGGAATCAACCTTATCCGATCTCTGCCCCTAGAAGAGCACAAGGAAAATTGGTAAAATCTGTAACAATGCATCACCTGATTCTGCAGTGCCGCTCGCACCCGTTTCGATGTTTTGATTTGAATAGACAATCTGTTATGAACATCATTTCAGATGTACCGTCATTAGAGGGGATTTGTTCGGGTGACATTGAACAAGTGGAGTTTATACACGGTTCTGACCTATCAGTGGTTAAACTATGGATGAAATCAGGGTTTGTCAAAAATGCTTTGTGGCAAGCCAGAATGGATTTATACGAACTGGGTTTTGTGTTAATAAATCTAGCTGAACCTGTGCAACTACCGACTCCGTTGGGGAGAAATCAATATCAATCTAAGGCAAATCAAAATGTGAAGAACCAATACACTAATCAATTTTCGATCAATGAGCTGGAGAGTCTTAGTCGATCAGATGATATGCCTGGAAGATCATGTGGGAATTAACTATCTCAGCCTTCCACATTTGTCTCTCTTGCCTCTTGGAACACCAGAGGCTTTAAACATCTAACCAAATTTAAGAATACTATTCTAGGCCAATATGATATTTTAGTGTTCCAAGAAATATGGCTGGCAACTGCCCCGGTCTGGGACAATCATATAATATCTCTGATACCGGCAATAGTCCCTGTAAAAGGTCGACCGATGGCTGGTCTGATGGTGGCTATAAAAATATCACCAAATGTCTACTTGGAACCATGGGCATCTCCAAATAGTTTTCTTCAATTGGTAAGAATAAAAATATACACCAGAACAATAGGGTTAATAAATGTTTATTGGAATCATGGAGCAATTACAGAAGAAGTTTTCTTTACCGCCCTGGAAGAGCTCTTGAACAGGACAGTCGTGGATCGGTCCTGTGATCATGTCATCATCACAGGCGATCTTAACATTACCTGTCAAAGACAAGAGGGAAAACAACTATCCGCAGTGGCGATGAAATGGAATTTGTTAATGAAGGAAAGGCAACTATTCAAACTGAATGGAGCAATAGAAGGGGACATTCCACAACAAAACACCTGGCATCGGGGTTCGCAATCATCTATGATTGACTATACTTTTGTTGATAACTCCTTGTTTAATAGTATGGTAAATTTCACAATTGTCTCACAGACATCTAGTGATCATGATATCCAGACTATGCAATGGAATTGGAATGCTCAAAAGAAATATTTTGACAACTCTCGAGCTACTAATTTAACCTTAAATGCAGCTCGCAATAGGTTTAAATGGTCTCCTCAGTCATTAAAAACATTGGAGCAGAATCTTATGAGAACTCAAAATGATCGACAAAATCAGATTAAAGGCACTGACCGCACTTACGTAGAAGAAATGCAGATATTCGTAGTTAAAATAATGAACAATTCAGGAATAAATTCTAAGTTGAGGCTACACTCATATGATGAAGACGTGTCTGTACGGAAAGCACAATATAGGAAAGAAAAGAGACAATTAAAATACTTAAGTCCGTCGAAAAGAGATGCCAGACTTAGATCCCTGAAATGTAACTACAAAAATTGGGTAAAATCAAGACATGCGTTAATGTATCAACAGGATGCGGAAAATATGTTAGAACAATTAAAATCAAAAAACTCAGCAAAGATCTGGAACCTTTTGAAAGTCCCCCAGGCTAAGGTCGAAATGATTCACCAGCTGAATCCCATTCCACAGGAGGTATGGGCTTCGTTTTATAAAACCCTCTATGCTGAAACTAACTTAGTGAATAGCCGGATTCCGGTGAATTATATACAAGGTAAGGATATCATATTTGATATTGCGGATATATTATTTTATATATCAAAACTATCAACGTCGCGTGCACCAGGGCCAGACGGTTTATCGAATCTAATGATCAAGAGACATCCAATGGCGTGGGCAAACATCTTTTTTCTTATATTTCAGCAGATAATTGAAACCCACTCTATTCCATCGTCGTGGAAAAAATCCATCACCATCCCAATTTATAAAAAGGGCAATAATAAAAATCCTGCGAACTACAGGCCAATATCGCTATTAGACATACCAAGTAAATTGTTTGCTAGATTAATCTTGCGAGATCTAAACAAATGGTTGTGTGAGGGAGGAATGAGGGACCCAAACCAAACAGGCTTTATGCCTGGGATGGGAACTGCCATTAATTTGCATATCTTGCAAATCATTAAGGAACAGGAAAGTCTAAAGGGTCAAATGGTATACTTGGCCTTCATTGATTTTCAAGCCGCTTTTGACTCGGTATGCAGAAAATTGCTAATAAAGAAACTAGGAGAGGCGGACTGTCCAGCGTATCTGATTTATTGGATAAATGAGCTACACTCGGGTACAACTGTCCAAATTAGGCTAGCCTCAGATGGTACGCTATCGGATCCCATCCCGACGCACAGAGGCCTAAAGCAGGGATGCATATTAGCAAGTACTCTGTTTAATTTCTTTATGACTGCAGTTAGACACGACTTTGAAAACTGCAGAGCTGATGCTCCACGTCTGGGAGGACGTGCAATCCCCTGGCTGTTTTATGCTGACGATCTGATTCTGCTGGCTAAAACTCCGGGGGGGTTGCGCGAGCTCCTGACAGCCCTGAGTAAATATGCCAATGAAAATCATTTGAAAATAAACCAAGAAAAATGTAAGATCATGATATTGGGTAAAAATAAAAAGCGGAGAACTGTGATTACACCATGGGCCATGCAGAATATTCTGATTGAGACAGTGAATGAGTATAAATATTTAGGTCTACAAATCAGTAATGATACACAAGACAGACCATTCTTCAGAAATCTAAATCAAAAATTGTTAACGGGTATATCACAAACTAAGATTATACAAGCTAGATTTGGGAAGTTTTCCTTAATCCCTGCGATGACCTTCTATAAACAAAAGGTTGTTCCTACTCTTACATATGCGTCAGAAACTAGGGATATGATTGCTGAAAGATCTTGGAGTAGAATGGAAGGTCGTTTTTGGAAATCGATTTGTGGTTTACCTCTATCTGTCCCAGTTTGCTTACTACGCCATGAGATGGGGTTGATTTCTTTAAACGCTGTGTACTTATGGAAAGTGCTGTCTCTTTATCGTAAATATCTCATGGCTAATGAAGAAAATGGGGTTATGCATGTTATAGGAAATTTCATGCTAAATGCAAGTAATAACAAAATTGTAAAGTGGCGAAAATGGATAATTTCAATCATGAATGAAGCTGGTATAGATATTATTCTCTTGGTAAATAATCCAGACAGAGCCAAGAAAAAGCTGTGGCTTGGTGACTGGATCAAGACCAGGGAGGCTTGCTTGAAATTGAGGTTGTTCAAGAATCAACCATATGCAATTAAAGAACTGCATAAAACAGAGCAATATTTGATTCGATTTCCTGATTCAAAAAATAGATTTAATTATCTAAGGTTTAGATTGAATTTATGCCCAACAAATGAACTGAAAGTGATGCGTAAAATAATCACAAACGGAGACTGTAGATTCTGTGGGGTTCCGCATCAATTGGAAACTGTAAAGCATCTCATTGTAGCTTGTCCTGCATTAATTGAGAAAAGATGTCAATTTTTTAAACATATGTTTACTAATCAATGTATCCTTGAGTATGAAGTACTATGGGGAAAATTATATCACAGTCAAGAAGCAAAAATGAATATTGCAATATTACTGTTTATTAATGCTCTAAACTTAAACTTAAACGAGCATATCCCGGTAAATAGCAAAGAATGATTATGGTACAGCGCAGAGATTGTGTGCTTTGTTACGCTTTCAAGTGAGATAGTGATACGTAGTATTAAATAATTGAAAAATGGAGAAGGATAATAAAAGATTTTGCTATGATGGGAAGAAAAGGTACAGATGAAATGTAATTAGAAATGTGGTATTTTATTGGGTTTTATTGTAAAATTGATAATTCGTTCCTCTTGATTTTGCTTTTATATAACGGGAGATAACAGTATATTTTTATATGTTGGGTTTATACTATGTAAATTGTCAAATATATTTTATGTGTAATGTGTATAAATTTGAAAGGCTGTGTCCAATACAGCTAAATCAAATAAAAAAAAAAAAAAAAAAAAATAATAATATGCACTATCCTTGTCCAAAACCATACCTCTATCCCTTAAACTTAAACAGAAGCATGCTAAATAAGGTAAAGTCTTCCACCAGGAGAATGACTCCCGACCCCTGGTACTTAGGGTAGTTAAAAGTCCAAGAGAATATCTCCCTTCTCCTGAAATAGTTCAAACACAAAATATCTTTAGCCAGGAGAATGCCTCCCTTTCTCCTGGTACACTGCCTTCTCCTGACACAGTTCAAACCTAAAAGACCTTCAACCAGGAGAATGCCTCCCCTTTCTCATGGTACACTTCCTTCTTCTGCCACAGTTGAAACAAAAAATATCTTCAACCAGGTGAATGTCTCCCTTTCTCCTGGTGCACTCCCTTCTCCTGACAGTTGAAACATAAAATATCTTCAACCAGGAGAATGCCTCCCTTTCTCCAGGTGCACTCCTTTCTCCTGACACAGTTCAAAGACAAATGATCTTCAACCAGGGGAATGCCTCCCCTTTGCCTGGTACACTCAGAAAAGTTCACTTTACAAAAAAACACAAGCCAGGGGGAATGACTTACTCCCTTTCCCCGACGTTCGGTTTACTTCTATTTTAGCGCACAATTTAGAGCCCAACCTGTGCTTACTTTGCATCAGAAAGTATGTTTATGGTGTCCCTCACCACTAAGCTCAATACATCCAAATGGGTCACTCCAATAAGCAGTGTCTTAGATACACATATGACACTAGTAGACTGTACATTATAGACCCAGGCATGAGCCCAGGGTTGAACACAGAATTCAGCTTTAGTTGCGTTCTTTTCAGATTAAACTCAAGAACTGTAACAAACACATGTAGAACTATAACTTATATAAAAAGTTAGACAAAAAAAAGAGTTTGAATTATGGCTTGAACACCAGTGTTGGAGGTGACTGGCGCCCCCCACGCGCATCGCCGCAAGCCCCGGCAGCAAGGACTGAGACACACACGTCTGTCTTGGTTCGGGCTTCCCGGTCCCTCTGACGCGGCCGGGAAACGCCCCGTTTATTTGTACTGCACGCGAGATCGTGGAGAACCAACGATCACAATTCAACTATACACTGCAAACCAAACAACACTGCAAATAGAATAATTCACAAACCCTGATGCCATGAACACCCCTTTATTAGCATCCACCCGGGTCCCCCTAGTTAACAGTTATCACCCTTCTGATCATCAGCCAAGTGTCCCAGCACATAATCGGTGAGGCGAGCAGGTTTCCCTCGCCCAGCGCTCTGGGGGTACCTCCGGCTCGCCTCCGGCACGGGTGATCTGTCCACCGACGGGCCCCGGCTGGGGACTCCGGCATGCAGGGTTGGTCTCCCTCGTCCTCCGGGGCTCCTCCAAGGTCCGGATCAGGAGGAGGGTCAGTTCTGGAATCCCTAAGCTTTTTGAAGAAGCTTACATTGCGAGTTACTTCTGACCGGTCATCTGACGCAGTTACCATGGAGCCCCTGACCGCCACGACGTCTAGTGGGTCAGGCTCGTACAGCAGGGAGAGCTTCCCATGCGGATGTCGATTGCGAATGAAGACCTCATCGCCCGGCTCCAGCTGTTGTGGGCGGAGCCCCCTCCGCACGTTCTCTTGCTTAATTCTCCCTCGTCGGTCCATTTCGACTCGTTGGTCATCGATCACTGCAGGCTCTCGTTCTCCGACCTCTGGTAACAACCCTCGAGGACACCTCCTGAACATCCCCTCCGCCGGGGCCACCCCCGTGGACGCATGGGGCGTGGTGCGGCATACCCTCAAGAATTGGTAAAGGGCTCTCTGTAGGGACTGCCCCTGTCCTTGGGCGATCCTAAAGGTCTTATTGAGAGTCCTCATCAAACACTCTGCTTCCCCATTTGCTCGAGGCCAGAGAGGCGTGATCTTCCGGTGTACCACCCCACAGCTCACCATTAGTTCTGCAAACCGTTCACCCTGGAATGGCGCACCATTGTCCGAGCACAGCGTGTGCGGAAACCCATGAGCCGCAAACAACCTCTCCACAGCCACAACCACGTGTTCAAACGCCACGGACTCCACGAACTCCACCTCGGGGTACCTGGAGTACTCGTCAACTAAGACCAGGAAGTGGGTGCCCATGGTGGTGGACCCGAAGTCGGCATGAACCACCTCCCATGGATGGGTCCCCCTCGGTATTACCTCGATGACTGGCTCCCGCTGTACAGGCGATGCTGCCTGGCACCAGACACAAGCCGCCACAAAATCATCCACCTTGCGTTCCAGCTCGGGGAACCACACCTTCATCCGGAGGCGGGCCTTGGTCTTGGCGGCCCCTTGATGACCCCGGTGCACCAGTGCAATCACCTCGCCCACCTTTGACTGGGGAACTACAATCCGATCACCCCGAAGCAACAGGCCCGATGTGGAGAAGGACAGTTCTTCGCGGACCTTCCATAGTTGCTCCAACCCAGTCCGGGCCTCCTGAGTGCGCCCAGCCAGGGCCTCGAGTGCTGACTTCCAGGATCCTTGCTGCATGGACTGCCTCAGGACCTTGAAACACTCATCCTGTGCCGCCGCAGCCTCCAGCTCCTGAAGAGGCATGGCATTCGGCGTGGCTGCTTCCACCACGAATCGGACATGCTCCTCGGCTTCTTCTTCACAGGCGTCTCGGTCCCCTCCTCCAGGCGCCCCGGGGTGTCTGGAGAGGTAGTCAGCTGCGTTATTTGCCCCCGGTCGGCATACCAGAGTCACCCCATACTCCAAAAGAGCCAGCATCCACCTTTCAATGCGTGCTGGCGGCTTGGATGACGACCCTGCTAGGATGGGCAGCAGTGGCTTGTGGTCAGTTACCACCGTCACTGGGCGTCCGAGTACATAGAGCCGGAAGTGGCGGCATCCCCACAGCACTGCCAGCGCCTCGCGCTCAATCTGCGAGTACCGTTGTTCGGCGTCCGACAGTGCTTTGCTGGCATACGCAACTGGCCAGACACCGCCGTCACGGTCAATCTGTGTCAATACAGCACCCAGGCCAAATGGGCTGGCGTCTATGATGATCTGGGACGGTAATGCAGGATCAAAGAACGACATAGTGTCCTCGGCCGCCTGCTCCAGTGGGCCCCAATTCCAGATGGTGTCTTTTCTTGTCAGGGCCCTGAGAGGCTCAGACCTGGATGCCAAGTTCTTGATGAACTGCCCACAGTAAGTGACCATGCCCAAGAAGCTTCGTGCCTTCTGTATGTCCAGTGCCTTCTTGGGGTCAGGAGACACCCCCCCCTCCTTGAACACAAACCCAAAGAACTCCAGGGAGGGGCGCAGAAACTCGCACTTCTCCTTATGGAGGGTGAGTCCCAACGACCGCAGCCTCTCGAATGTCCTCGCCAAATGCCTCAGATGGTCCACCTCCGTCCTCGCAAACACCAGAATGTCATCGCTTATGTTCAAGACGCCCTCGAGGTCAGCTAGGGCACCCCGAATGAGGTTCTGAAATACTTCAGCTGCCAAGGACACCCCAAAACTCAGCCTCTTGTAGCGATACAATCCCCGGTGTGTAGTGAATGTGGTAATGTACCTTGACTCGGGTGGAGGACAACCTGGTGATAGCCAGCCCGGAGGTCGAGTTTCGAGAAGAACCGAGCGCCCTGTACCTCCGCAATGATGTCATTCAGCGTCGGGGTGAGGTGCCTCTCCCTCTTGATGGCCTTGTTGGGGATCCTCATGTCCACACAGATCCTGACTGCGCCCGGCTGTTTAAGTTTCCTTGCCACCACTATGGGGGACACCCAGGGAGTCGGGCCCTCCACCTTTTCTATGATGTCTACATCGACGAGGCTGTCCAGTTCTTTGTCGACCTGCTCACGGAGGTGGAATGGTACCCTCCGATGTTTCAGGGCTACCGGCTGTACCGACTCATCGATGTGCAGCCGCACCGGCTCCTCGGCCATCCGCCCGATCCCCTTGAACAGAGCCTCATGCTTCTCCAGTAAGTCATTGATGTCTTCCAGGTAGACGGAGTACGCGAAGCTGACGATGCCGAGAGCTTCTGCCGCTGCACAACTTAGCAAAGTATTCGTACTCACTGGGGTCACGTAGAATCGTGCTGTGATGTGAGAGCCATCGTGTTCTACTTTTGCTACGAATGCCCCGTTGAGAGGGATGGGCTCCACACCACCGAATGCAAAGATGCGGGCCTTGGGTGTGACCAGCCTGGGCGGCTGATCCATGGCATTGTAATGTTCACGGGCCATGACGTTTACCGACGCCCGTGTCCACGAGGACCGGGACTGGAGACTGGTTCACCTCAACCACACACCTTGGCTGTCGTCGGTTCCTGCTTCTCAGAACCCCCACACTTGAGACAAAAAATATGTTCTCTTCGTCTTCTTCCTCCGCCTCTTCCACCTGGGCCTCCTCCTCGCTCTGGTCCATTTGAGCGACGTTGGACGGCCGACCTTGGTGAGTGGAACTAGCTCGGCCTTGGCCCCAATAAGGGCATAGTTGCCCTACACACCCTTGAGAAGTGGTCCGGCAACCCGCACCGTCCACAGGTCTTTCCAGCTGCAGGGCATTCTGATTGGTGGGGCAGGTCATACCCGCATTTTTGGCAAATTTCGCCTGCCCTCCCAGCTCTGTCTCGGGTGCTGCCACCAAACCTCCTGGTACTTCTTCCTCCTCGCCACATCACGTAGACCTCTTCAGTCTTGATAGGACGTGACCCAGCCTCCATTCTTGCGGCTCTCGCTTCCGACACCTCGTGGCACCTTCCTAGCTCAAGGATGCACTGGAGCGTTATCCCGGGCTCCCTCAGCACCTGGCGCCTGAGCTTGCCTGATGAGCACGCCTGGATAAGCATGGTCCTAATCATATCCTCTGCGTCACCCCAGGCATAGGCGAGCGACAGACGCCTCAGGCGCCCATAGAAAGTGTCCAAGGTCTCGTCATCTTTTTGTTTGGCAGAGAGCATCACGAACCGCTCATAGTCCGCGTTGGCAAGGGGCAGAAAGTACGCTTGTAGGGCGGCCTTTGCTTGATCATAAGCTCCATTCCCTTGTGGCAGAGATTCAAAAGTCTCCTGGACAGAGGGCCCTGCCGAGTATAGCATCGTAGCCAGCCTGGTGTCGTCATCAACCACCTGGGCAGCCCTGAAGTACATGTCCAGGCGGTCCACCCACCTTCTCCATCTGGGCCCCAAGCTGGAGGGTGGGCCCGACACATCAAATTCGGGGATGGGCTGCAGAGCCGCATGTGCACGTACCTGGGCCATGACAGGTGCGGCTTGTTGAATGCCAGGTGGTGCAGCTGGTTGTATTGGGGGTTGAAGAGCCGGAACCGCTGCCTGACCACCTGCTGGTTGCTGCATTGGAAGCTGTCGGCCCTGCGGGGCCGCTGGGGCACGAGGAAGTAGCTGCGCCGCCGCGCCGTGTGCACCGTCCTGGTCCTCTGTGTCACTCATGAGTTTGAGCGCACAGGCACTCCCAGAATGTTGACCAGGAGCCGCAACTCAAACACCCAGTCCAAAATGACTTTCAGCATGGACCACCCCTGGATACAGTCACTTGCAGCACACCTCTGTGATGATGAAGAGGATGAAGGCTGGTGAGGCCACCAGGATGATGATGAAGGGGATGAAAAAGGCACCCTGCCTTTAGTTGTTCCAAAAATTGTGCCAAGGACAAATAGGCTATGCAGGCCCAGCCAAGATGGGCCTTCTCCTTGCTTCCACTCGACGTTGAAAACCCAAAATTGAGTCTATGCACTATTCACGCATAACCTCGTGTATGTGTAGCCATCAGCTACCAGGATTTCCAAAAATTGGGCCTGGGGTCGCTTCAGGGCTCAAACCGGAGCCTCCCGAAGTCCCACAGCCTGTTGCACAAAATGGCCGCCAGCCGCGTGGGCATCGCACTACCCGCGGCGTGAAACGAAGTCTGTATTCCGACCTCGTTTCGGTGAAAAATTGTTCCGATAATCACCGCCGGGCCCGGGCATCCTATCCCCCACTCGTCACCACTGTTGGAGGTGACTGGCGCCCCCCACGCGCATCGCCGCAAGCCCCGGCACCAAGGACTGAGACACACACGTCTGTCTTGGTTCGGGCTTCCCGGTCGCTCTGACGCGGCCGGGAAACGCCCCGTTTATTTGTACTGCACGCGACGGCGTGCAACGTCACGCCGTCGTGTGCGCGCCCGTCATCGGGCAGCGCCACAACCAGTATCAAGGGTTTAAGGGAGCATAGAACGCCAATATAAGATGGCTGCCGGGTTTTCACTATCCGGGCAGACCATGCACTTAAAGCAGTTATGTGACCCATTTGTTAATGTATTAGCATGTCTACCACAGCAACCCTCCTATTGGAGGTTTGATGCATACTGAACCGCTGGTCTACAGTAATGAGGCAGCATTAACCCACAGAGGCAAGAAAGATATACTTACCCAAACATTTTGCGAAACAGCACGCTTTCATCGAAGCGACAGGAGTAAATGATTCACATTCAGAACTCCATGTCCTCTCTCACTAGGGTTTCTAGACACGGTAATCAAGCACAATCTTCAGTGTTCTACACACAGAGCTGCAAACCTATGGCCCTTTACCACGGGGTTCCTGGGGACAACTATAAAGGTAGGCTGGTTAGTCAAAATCCATGAAAATATATTAGTGACTTGGAAGAGATAGTTAAAGTGATGTACTTTCCCTCCCTATTTGTCTAGAAAGAGGATATACGATATACTTATCCCGAGTGGAAGTCACTTGCATATGGAAGTTGGGAATAGGTATGTTGGCAAATTATATGGAGATGGGACTGCATGGACATAGTCACTCTAAATTGCCGATTCATGACGCAATGCCATTCGGGTGTGGTTTCTAATGTGGTTAATGTCATTTACTTAATGCACCATGTCACTGTGGTGCCCTCGGTTGCTCCTGGGTTGGATTTGACAACACGGTTGGTATTCAAATTATTGAGATGCAGTGTAACAGTAAACTGGTTAGTGACTGGCATTTTGGACAAATTAGAATGTGAACCCTTGGCATATCATTGGTTATTCACAGTGTATGATGGTGGTTTTTGATCATGCTTGCGAATCAGTGAATATATACGTAAAGTTTACTCGTTTGTATCAAATTTAGCTCCTGAAGAAGGGGATTGGGTCCCCGAAATGTGTTGCGCAAGATATCTGGAGATTATATCTAAATCACCCAATTGTCAGATATATAAAGATAAAAGAAAATACGAAAGATTTTTGTGCATTGTATTCCAGAGTGTATATATTTTCCACATTACTGCTAAAGAAATTCCACAAAGCCAGTCATCTGGCATTACAGTGTGCAGTGTATGGGAGGGCCCATATATTTACGGCCTCGTGTCAGGGTAGTTATACCTCCCGTGCACCCAAACTGTTTTTTGTATATTGCAAACAACTGTTGAATATATTGTTCAGTGTCCATGGTAACAATCTAGAGCGACTTCCATATTAGTTCAGCTTTCAGATTCTTTACCAGGATAATGCCTCCCTTCTCCGGGCGTCTATGGATGTCCCACAGTGTCCATACACTTTGGACCAGGGGGAATGACTCCCATCCCCTGGTTCTCAACATATAACTTGTAATGCGCAGCAATTCCGTTGGCCTCTGTTCCCAGGTTCTTACAGGGGCTCATTACAAATGTGCCAATCCAGTAATAAAGTGCTGGTTAAAAAATAAACCAACACTATTACCGGACTGGCAAATCATGAGTGACATGGACCTCATTGACCAGAATCATCGGCACTGGTAACACCACTCATGGAATTACCTGCACCGTTAACATAGGCAATGGAAATACCGGCAATGCCGGAAACATGATCTGGTAATACCGGCACAATGGTATTACCGTCATATCATGAGTATGGACTTGCCGGTAATACAGGCAGCAATATGCCGGTATTACCAGCAAATCCATGCCGGAAACACCACCACCTCAGAGCTGCTGGTAAATGGACCCAGGTGCTGGAAATAAGGCCACAGGTGCACCCAATACACACAGGAACAGTACTAAAGGATCACACAAACCCCAAGAACACTTCCCAACACAACCATGCTGCCACTCATTGTTGCTGTCATGGAATTGGAGGGGCTGCATGCTGATGTGCAGCTGATGGAGCTGGAGCAGCAGCAGTGGTGAGAAGAGGATGGAGAGAAGGAGGAGGAGGATGTTGATGATGATGATGATGATGATGATGATGGGGATGCAAGTGGTGAGGCAGAGGCGTGCTGTGATTTCCCGCCTAGGGCCACACCCTGAGCCCTCACAGACAGCCAGATACACACCCTGTACCGTCTAAACAGGGAGACAATTCTTGACCTCCTGACCCTTATCCATGATGACATTGGAAGCAGGATCAGCATTAGGACAGCCATACCACCGCTGTTGAAGCTGGTGTCGGTCCTGCATTTCCTGACCACTGGCACATTCCAGCAGTCTGAGCCAGCTGCAAGGCATACCGCAGCCTGCTTTCTCCAGAGTGCTGGTGCAAGTACTGGCGACCCTCCTGTGCCATGTGGGATAGCACATCACCCTCCCAACCACCCACATACAGGTAAACGCCAACAAGGCCCGCTTATATGCGATTGCGGGTATGCCCAATGTGTTGTCAGCAGAGAACTGCACACACGTAGAGCTGGTGGTCCCCCACACCTCAGAGTAGGTCTACAGGAACCAGAAGCAGTACCATTCCCTCAATGACCAGATGACCTGTGATGCAGACCTGACCATCATGCACTGCTCTGCTTGGTTCCCAGGATGAACCCATGACTCCATGGTCCTGCTGAAACAAAACCCTGCCGGCTTACATGGCGCGTCAATGAGCACAAAGGACCTGAATGTTGGGTGAGTACACGTACGTATACACCTACATTGCAGCATGGATTACAGGCAAAAGGGTGCAGGGTTAGTGCCACAAATGAATGTCCATCAATCACCCTGCACACGCAGGACCAACCAGCGCACACCTCATTTGACAGACCACAACACACAAGATCAGCACATGACTGGAGAAGTATCAGTCACTGACCAGGCCATTTTAAAACCCAAAAGACATCCACACGCAATTCAGTACAGGTACCAGAATGCAACACTGCCACCCCTCTAAAGCAAGTGTATCAGTAGACTGTGCCACCTAGGGGCATGAAATGTATGTCCTGGTGAGACCTGGGGCATGCATGCACAAGCAACATCACTGCTGAACATCATTACTAACACATGTATATGTCAATTTGAACGTAAATGAGTCTTGTAGCACACACTGTTGCCACTTGCGAAGTCTCTTAGCACTCTGGAGGGTCTGCAATGGAAGCAGTGTTGGGGCAGATTGTCAGTGGGATTGATGGGAAGAGAAAGAGGGCATTGATGTGCTGTTGGCAGCTTCAGTGATGCTGAACCGGTCACTGAGCGTTGGGGTCTTTTGTGCTTGGTAACCGTCATGTGGTGTTGATGCATGATTGTGTATGGTTTCTCATTACCAGCGTTTTGCAGTGCATGCAGTCAGTGGTGTGGTAGAGACATGGTAGTGATGCTGCATTGTGTGTCCTGCTCCTGCGCCTGTCAGGCTGTTTGGTTGGTCAGTTTGCTCTTATGTGTGCTTCTACATGTGGGTGGTCGGAGTGCACATTGACTGTTGGTCTGCCACGGTGGCTTCTTGTTGTGTGTGTGTTGGGACTGTGCTTCCTGTCCTGTACTTCCTTGGTGCTCCTCATGTGTCCATGTGTGGGGCAGTGCATATTGTCTACGGTGCTTGTGCATGGCTACCTCTGCCCACAACCCTAGGCATATGTGTGGGAGATTGGCCCATTAGCTGTGACTAAAATGTGTCTTACCCATCCCCTTGGCCATGTTTTGTTGCTCTGCTTGGGGATCCATTCCTTTGGACATATGATTTGCATTTACATGGAGTTTGTTGTACACGCCACCATCACCTTGTGGCTGGCTCTGGCCTCTGCTGCCCCAAATCCCTCGATGCCCTCCATGTCTCTCTCCTTCCAGGGCATCAGGATCGGGAAGGCCGCTGTCACTCTTCCTGTGGCTGCAAATTCCCTGCGATGGGTGGCCAGGATGATCCTCAAATGCAGCCACAGGTCCTCCCACCGCTTGTGGCAGTTATGGAGCGTGCGTTGGATGGGCCCCACTCCAGTGACATTATCTGCCACCTCCTGCTATATGGACGTCTTCCTCCTTTGGCTGGTGCAATGGTTTCCAGCCCCAAATAGTGCCTTGGCATGTGCCACAACAGGCTCTGTCAGGGTAGTGAGTTCCGACTCCATGAAGCGCGGCTTGCGGAGCCGGACCTCTGGCAGCCTGAATGTGCTAGTGCCTAGCATGTCTACAGAGTTGTTTGGGGTAGATGGCTAAATTAAGTAGTTGATTTTTAATGGATTCTGTTTATCAAAATGGCTGCCGGCAAGCTTCCCGTTCTGTCGATGACGCAGTTTCCAGTGCTGGTGATTCCAGTGAGACCAGCTTTGGAATGACCGGCAACAATGAGGTAGAGGTTTGCCAGAATCACCAGCATTTTGAAGTATTTGCCAGTAATTCTGGCATGACGGTAGTACCGTTTTTAGCAAGGGGGAAACGCGCATCCGCGAACCTGTAATATGCCAGTAATTCCAGCAGTTGGTTTGTCTGAAACTGTACTACTGGCACGACAGAATTACCAGCCTTTTGCTGGCTGACTCGTAATGAGGGCCAGTGTCCGAACTTTACAGGGAGAAGGCCTCCTTCTCCTGGTGTCAATGGATGTATCACAGTGTCCACACACTCCCCTGGTTCTGGACATGTAACTTGTAATGTTCTTAACTCCTGCCACCTCAGCAATTCTGTTGGCCTTTGTTCCCAGGCTCTTACAGTGTCCCAACTCTTTTTTTGAGTTTCAGTGACATCCCTTAGGTCTGAATCCTTATGCTGTATTGCACTTTGCTTTGGGTTCACGACCTGTGTCCAGTATTCAGCATTCTTCCTGTGGCCAAAGGGTGGAGGACGTTCTCCTCCATTGCTTCTTTCAACTATTTTCAGGGCCTGGCCCCTTCTCTGGTGGACAGTGGTTTCTCTCGCTCTCCACTGAGGCGAGGAAGTACTTTTTTGATGCACCCTCTATTCGTTACAGGAACCCCAACCCTTCTCTGGTAGTCAGTGGTTTCTCTCTCCACTGAGATGAGGAAGTACTCCTCGGATGCACTCTCTTTTCATTATAGGGTCGCCAACCCTTCTCTGGTGGTCAGTGGTTTCTCTCTTTCCACAGAGATGAAGAAGTATTCGGATCACTCTATTCATTATAGGATCACCAACCCTTCTCTGGTGGTCAGTGGTTTCTCTCTCTCCACTGAGATGAGGAAGTACTCCTCGTATGCACTCTCTATTTGTTACAGGGTGCTGACCCTTCTTGGCCCTTTCAAGCTCCACCACGTTGATGACTGGAAGCCGAGATCCCTCGACTCTTCCCTTGTCCCGAATAGTCTGCCCATGCCTCCCATTACCTTTTGGGAGCTGCTTGCACGGCACTGGTTCTTCCAGGGTCTGATGTTGGTCTCTTCCTGGCTTACCGCAGTCTTTGGTGGTTTTGCAGCGTTTCTGCGTCTGTCAGCTCCCTGCACTCTCAGTGTCGTTGTAGGACCACACGGACCACCCCTGGTGGAAGGTCACACCACTGCCTCGGTTTCTTCCACTTGTCCTGGGTTCTGCTGCGGTCGGGCCAGATGGAGATGCTCTCTGCTTGCCGCTCGTGTCCTCCAGTCTCTGGACTTCACCGCTTCTGGACTCCTGCGTTCGGCAGCTTCCTCGCCTCTTGCTACACCGGGGCTGGCTTGACTGTTTGTATAGTCCTTTGTCTCTACTCATACTTTTTTGTCAGCTCCTCCCTGGTGGAAAGGCCTTTGTTCCTTTTGACATTTGTGTCTTTATGCCTCCTCAGGGCCATGAGCACGACCTTTCACCCCTTGACAAAACAGGAAGGAGCATCAAATAGCATTGTTCCTAAGTACACTACAAAAAATATGGTTATGATTTCACTAATGTGATAAACATTTCATACAAGAATGGATCCCCATATGTATCATTAATATCTGTGTGTATAGATCCATACTGTCAAATTACTGTGAATGCAAGCAGACATCTAAGGCCAAATGATAATATGTTATTGTATAGCACTTACGCTTAAGCTCTTTTTTTAAAGAACAAATATGCATACAATATCACCCAACCTGTGTTGGTACTCATTTATTGACCTCGGAAGGATGAAAGGCTGAGATGGTTCGAACCTGCAACCTGTAGATCACACACTCATTGCAGCAGCAAGCGCTCAACCAACTGAGCTATCATATTGGCTATAGTAAAATGAGCATCTGCAGGTCTGGTGCAAATTTGGCCGCATTTCAAGCCTGTGTGCAATGCATCTACGTTTCAGCCTATGTCTGTATTAGAAGTCACTCAGTATGGTGTGACCAGTGCGCCCTGGAGATAAAATGGCCTAGGTGTGACCAGGCTATTAAATGCCCCAGTGCGACCAGGAGAAACAATGGCTCCCATGCCACTAGCTTATAAAATGCCCCCAATGTGACCAACAGGGTGCCTGCGTGACCCATATATAAAATGCCCCCAGGATGAACAGGCTACAAAATGACCCGAGTGTGACAGGATGTACACGTGCGGCAGGGTGATCATAATCTAAAATGGGCCCATTGGAATAACCACGTCATAAAGTGGCACCCATATTGTACCCGGGTATACAATTTCTCATAGTGATCTAGTGTACAATGACCCCGGTGTGAGCAGGGATGTCCAGAGTTTTATCCGGCTATCGCATGGCCCCAGCATAACCCGGATGTCAAATGTCTCCTGTAAAGTGAACTATGGAGGATCCGGGTGTGACACGGCCCCAGCATGACGGGGATGTAAAACAGTCACAGCACGGTGACGATGCAAAGAGACCCTGGTATTGCCAAGGTGTATTTACGCAAGGTGGTTTTGGGGTCGCAGTTCATTTTATTTTTGTACATCTGATTGGGGCAATACAAAGTGCACTCTCACCACAGACCATTGAAGAGGCGCTCTTCACTGTAGCCAGAAAAGGGGTAAAATCGCTATAAGAAGTACACGCACCCAAAAAACACCTGTAACGGCTTTGCTGCATGTGCCCCAAATCAGCACTTCTCGGGGCAATGGCATGCGGTTATAGCGAAGAATATTGTTTCCATACGAAGCGCGACAAAAAACGACCTGTGCTTTCAGAAAAAAACAAAATATGGTATGCGAGTGACGGTTTTCTGCAGAGTTTATAAGTCACCTCTTTGAACATGCCATCTTCTGGAGTTTTTAAAAAAAGGCTGAAAATAGCCATAACATGAAGAAAGGCCGAGGGATGGGCTGTGCGCATGCGAGGTACAGAAGAATGCTTCCGGAGTACTTCAATGTTACCCTGACATTAAAAGGACCAGCTGATACATGACGCTTTATATAACGCTTCATGCCAGATGCTTCCCGTTTCAAAGCACTGTAACAGAAATGTGTTGTTTTTGCTTACTTTAATGGTACTCGGTTCATTGCCCTCTGAAGGGTGGAGGGCTGAGTTAGCGGAGACTGCGGAGTTACCATTGAGAGCTGTCCTGCAGAGTGAAAACAGAAGGCTTAACTTGCTGAGCTATCTAGTTTGCAGTTTTAAAATAAAATGCACTTGAAAAATCATTTTTTACTTAATTTGGCGAGCACCGGGCTTTAAGTGCCATCCCCCAAACGTCGCCTTGACCATGCGTGGCTTTCAATGCTTTGACCGAATAGTTCCTGTGTGGGGGGGGGGGGGCGCAGCATTGCTTCCACTACTTGTCGAGTCAGCCACTGTGAGGGCTTAAGACCCTCCCAAACTGAGGAAGGCAGCCCTCTGCCGTGACTCTCAGCCGGGGAGGCACTCAGGCGCTGCAGTAAGAGACTGTCACATGTCTCACCTGTGAGAGCAGGCCGTGGGCTTGATTTTATGGAATTTTTTGCGCGGTGCAAAGTCACTTTGTACTGGTGCAACTTGGCTTTGTGCTTCAAAACTACACTTTGCACCGCTCTGTGAATCAGGGTGTTTGTTGGTAGTGGAAAGTCACTTTGCACCGCGCTAAACATTCCATAAATCAGGGCATGTAAGTTTAAACAATCAAAGATGGATCTAATGAGCCGAAGGAAGGCATCATAACCAGCCTCCTGGTCGCAGAGGAATGGGGCAGGGCGACAGCGCAGTGGGTTAATGCACCTACTGCAGTGATATATGTGGAGCAGGCAGAGCACCCAGCCCCGGGTGAGATTCTGATACAGGCTCGCTTGCTACGCTGGGACCTACAGTGACATGACATCCCCTAGCTTTGATTCTCAGCACATGTAATTATCCACACTGTCCCCCGTGGTTCACTTTTTTAAGGAAAGTTGTGGGACAGTTCAAGCATGAGGTTTACTGAGGTGAGAGTACACAGAGCAAAGGCACGTCATAGCGCTACACAGAGCAAAGGCACTGCTCATAGCGCTACACAGAGCAAAGGCACCGCACCGCTCATAGCGCTACACAGAGCAAAGGCACCACTCATAGCGCTACACAGAGCAAAGGCACAGCTCATAGCGCGCGCGGTTAAAACTCTCCCCTTTCTTCACCCACTCCGCCCCTTTCCTTGGTACACAGCCAACAGGTGCTATTGGGAGACCAAGGGCCCGATTCATGGCATATTTTGCTCGGTTCAAAGTGATTTTCCACTGCCCACGCCCTGATTCATGGAACTGTACGAAGTGTATTTTTGCCAAAGTCCGCGCATACTCATTTTTGCAGTACAAATTGACTTTGCACGACAAAAATACACTTTGTACGGCAAAAATACACTTTGCACAGTTCCACGAATCAGGGTTTGTGCCGGCAGTGCAAAGTCACTTTTCAGCAGTGCAGAGTCACTTTGAACCGTGCAAAATATTCCATATATCGCTGCCAAAAGTCCAAACATCGCGGCATTCGGGAAAACAAGCATTAGTGCTTCCGTTGGTCAAATGCACGTTTTTTAATTAGACAGCATCTTGCTGATAATGCTGCCACATGCCTCGGCGCGTTTACCTTTCTTGCACAGCAAGGATTAAAAGAGAAAGGTGAACACACACATGTGTTAATCACTTGTTGCTGCTCTTGTAAAGTTTCTGCATCTGTTAGGGAACTTTAAATGGTTACAAAGAAGTTCTGTTCTGTCTGAATACTAAAATATACCTCTAGGTGGCCGGGCAATATGCTGACTGTGCGCTTCTATGCACTGTAACCAGAACAAGGGAGAGTGCATGTTGAAATGCGCACCCAATTTGACGCCAAAAGGTGCCTGACTCGAGCCACGCTACGGGGAGACCCGCTGCCTCGCTCCGGGTGGGCACTAGTCTGTTGGCTTGTACCCAGGCAACTGCACCTGGGGTATTCAGACACGCGCTGTAAATGCCCCCAAGACTCTAGCGCCTTAAGGATGAGAGCGACCGTGGACGCCCCTCGCTTTTAAGAAAAAAACAGTGTGCAAAGACAGGTGAATCTCTCGGGTCAGTGTACTTACCACGCGCAGAACCTCTTGTCTCACCAAAAATGTAGGGAAATGGTGGGCCCATAGCACCTGTTAATCGATGTCCCGCCGCTGTGGTGTGGCCTCCGGGTACGCCTCTGCCTTTCTCACGGTGTCAGTCCCCGCTTCATTCAAAGTCTCCCTCTTCTCTCTCGTTCTCACTCTCCCCGTGTCTCTGACTGTCTCCTCATTTCCGTCTTCCGCTGCTGCTTCTGGGGAGGGACTGGAGTGTCTCTCGCCTCTCGGGAGGGACAGGTGCTGACTGTTTGCCTGGAGTGTGGACTCGTCATCCCATGGGCTGGCTCCTCCTTGGCACTGCGCTGCCTGCTGCTACCGGTGTCAGTGTCACTGGCCAAAATCATCATGCCCAGGGACGGAGGAGAGGCCCAACTTGTCCTCTCTCTAGTCAAGTGGTATGAACAGTCAGCTGCGAGTGGCGACACCGAGTCTGGGCCGCGACCTGAGCCACAGACAATTCCCAGGGCCCTGCCCAGCCCCCCAAGCACAACAGTTGCTTTCAACTTTGCACAAAGGGCACTTTTAAAGCAACTGTTGTTGTTATGGTAAGGTGCCGCCCGGGGAGGCCAGACTCTGTGCTGTGCCCCGGGGCCCAGGCCCAGCCCCGGGCCCAACCCTGGCAGCATGAGGCCGAGGGGGCAGCCAGGCAGGCAGGCCTGCTAATGTCTTTCATTAGCATTTCAGAGCAAGCCGGGGGCGGCCCGGGCCCAAGGCGAGTGAGCACCATACCATTGGGCTGGAACGACTGCGGGGGCCCTGAGGCCTGAGCTTTGGCATCTGCATAATGCATCATGCATGCATGCAAATTTACAAATGATTTATCAAATCATCAATGCAAGGTAAGAACGTGTGTGTTACCTTGCTTTGATGAATGTATGCTGCACTGACAGGCTGACATCCCTCCTGACCCATGCCCGGGCCCCGAGTGCGACTGAGGTGTCAGTTTCCTTTCCGCTAGCAGGCGAGGCAGCAGCAGCCAGCCTGGCCCAAGCCCCCCCCCCCGCCCTACTCGTGCGTGATGCCGATGCGACAAACATTCCATAAAAAAAAAAAAAAAAACACGCCCCAGCTTGGGCCTCCCACACGACCCTGGCACTGCACACTGACTCACGTATGCAGCCAGCGCCACGGCACTGCCTGACACAGTGGCTGGCTGCCTGGCGAGCTGTGTGAGTCAGTATAATAATTTAGTCAAGTTTAAAAAAAAAACGGCTTCAAGAAAAACTGGCCCCCAGGTCCCCAAAGTACATCGGCCACTGGCCGATCGGCCGATGCAGCCAGTCCGACCCTGAACGTAAGGCTGTTTCATTCCAAAACACAAACACAAAACGCATTTCATCCTTCCAATCATCCACCGCTGGATGCACTCACTGCCACTAAAGGTCATTGAACAAACACGTTGACACATGCACTTAATAAAATTGTCATGAGATGTAAACAAACTACCACAAGCACCAGATAAGGAGAACCTGAACAGACACTAATGGTCTGGCGACATTACTGAATTCCGCCTGAATAGCAATACGTGCGCACATCACGTTTACCCATAGCAGTAATTTGATTGCCTGACGCCGACAGCATAACAGGACAGCTCTGATGCACACTCATGCGTGTAATTTTAAGGGGGAACGGGGGCGTTTGTCCCCCCCCAACTTTCATGGCACACCATTTTGTCCCCATTCATTTGGCTGGGGCACCTTTTCTTCAGATGTCATGTCCCCCCCCCCCCCCAACATTTTCAGCAAAGTTACTCCACTGTGCACACTCACTTCCTTAACAACCTCCGAAATCCCTTTCTGCATTAAATGGGCCGGCAGTGACCTCATCATGTTCGGGTGGGTGCTGGCAGGTCCTTTTCTCCATACCTGCAGGCACCCTCTGAAGCGAAGCCCGGAATTCAAAGTCACTACAGATCTGCACAAGGAGACACGCATTGTACTTTCTCTGCTCTTTCCCATTTCCCCTTTCC